>NW_028186038.1:5428475-5487700 GCF_003343005.1 Rhea americana | reverse complement strand
AAAAAAAAAAAAAAAAAAAAAAAAAGATTAAAAGAAATCTAAAGGAATAACATTCCTCTAATCTCCTTTAAAGAAACTATAATTAGACTTTCAGAAGTAGACTTCTCTTCTTTTCTTTATAATTGGAGTAATTTTTGAACATCTTATTCAGATGTCTTCAAAAGTTTCTGTTTACATTATTGATGCAAGCAAACCTAAAATGGAAATAAAAAGGAATTAGATCCAATTCTCACTAAGTGACCAAAAAAATTAAACTTTGCTATTTTACCAACTACATTTGAACTGCAAAGGATATAGATGTGGATGTATTTAGACCAAATTCATAGGAGAAAGTTTCTAGACATATTAAACATCTGTCAATCACTTAAAATCACCCTTTTTACCAAYCTGATAAAATCATCCTTCATGCTACACCTTTCCTATTTCTATTCTTCTCCTATTTCAACCATTTCTGATTTAAAACAAGAATGTTGCCTTGGTATTATAGCAGATAGCAAATAAAAAGCACAAGACTTGTTCTTTCCTTTCTTTCAGTTCCTTATTCCATCTCTCAGTGACTATGCAACAGCTGGGAGAAGCAAACAAAAGCAGCCTGTGGCACATGTGCATTGGATCATGCTCAGCACAGACGCAGTTTTAAGGCAATTTCACTGTCCAATCCTCTCACCTCTATTGACACTCATAACTTGGCCAGATTTGAGCAGATTGTTGCAAGGATATCAAAAAGTCCTGACACCAAGGCAATCTTTTAAATGAATGACAAGCCCTTGCACCAAAACACTAAGCTATTAGAGCTTCTCCACAAAAACTATGTATGTTTATTTTATGTAGACAAAATAATATATTTCCCTCAATATAAGTCACTCTTGCAAACAGCTTGATTACCCTATTTTTACTTGAATCTTTGGCAGACATGCTCTACAGGAAATTGCAGCCTCAAACTTTTTTTGGCAAAATTACAAGCAACCAAACAGGGTATGACAATTGAAAACATTGAGCCACTTTAACCATAYAGAGCATTTTCTGCTCTGCATTTACCCTTGGTAGACAGGTAACATGTTGTTCTACTTTAATAAGCAGTTGTTCCACTTCTCTGTATTGCCACTGACTGGAACCAGTTTGATACGCAGCTGCCTCCATAGTTGCTGTTTCTTGTACTATCACTTTTATAGAGGTTCACTACAGAAGCTTCATTTAATTAGACAATAATGATTTTAACACGGAACAAGGCTCTCGGGACCTCATCTGAAAGCTAAGGCAGTACCAGCTCCAAGATTTCAGTTATGCTCTGCCCACAATGTCTTGTGCCTGACAGGACTAGTGTTTCCATGGCACAGAGGAGTGCAACTGGAGCGTCTTCCTGAGTTCAAACTCCACCTGTGTGAGCCAAACTAAGTGGCTTGCATTTCATCCTTGGATGCAAGCCAAGTATGATGCAAGCCAGTAGTTGCTGATTTCAATTGGAAGACCAATTTCTTCCAATTTCTAAAGCTTAGAGCTTTAGAAATACAGCCCACTAGCACAACTGTGAATTAACCTTCCCTGAACCCAGGCAGCCAGCTAGCTACATGCTCTCTAAACTTCTGTCTACCTTCCCTCAGAAGCATCTTTCTTAGAATTTTACAAATATATTTCTATTCTATCACATCATTGCTGTTGCCAAATACCATCAATAATATCTTATGTCCTTGCAGCCAGAAAGAAAAGGAAAAAGCCCCCAAAACTCTGAGGTAAAATATTGACTCTTCTGTATTGACAAAGGTATGATATTATATAATCAGAGAACTACTGCAACGTTTAGGAGGCTTCTTTATTTCTCCACAGCTTTGAGAAAACAACTCACTCACAGATTACAATTACCACAGCAGGAAAAGGAAAAGAGAGGCCAAGACAATCCCTGTGGATTCACCTATGTGCCGAGCACTATTGCACACGTGCGCATTACTCCCCCTTCCTCTCCAGCAACCCGAAATTCTTTCTCACTCTACAATTTCTGTCTTTGAGGAGATTAAGCCAYCAGTGAAGCTTTTTTATACAATCCTGCAGATAAACATACTAGATAGTTGGCTCTGAAGTGAAGGAAAAAATGCAAGGATATAGCCACGTGCTTATTTTCATGGCCTCTTGTTAAGAACAGTTACCTACCACAAAAACATAAGGGAAGAAGTGTCTACACGAACAATAAGTTCATGAATCTTCAAGAAGTAAAGCCTCACTTATGTGGACACTAATAAAATCTTAGACGAGACATCCATTTTCAGTTACATAGAACCATAACAACACTAGCTGAGAACAAGAGCCCAACTTGTTTCTGAAGAGAGAACAAAGAATTGAACCTCCAACTTCTGTTTCTAAGGCCTGAATAAGGAAGAATAACACCGTGATACACAAAGCAGTGATAAGTGCAACACACACGCACAGACGGTAAGAACCTCCTAGCAAAAGAAACTTTGCCATCTTAACATATTACCTCCACTGGGCGAGGGTCGCATCAAGAAACAGGAACTCATGTAAATGAGGTAGAGGAGCAAAGCAGATACGTTCAGTGTCCTCAGGCTTATTGTGCAGATACATATCTGGTCCAGACAGAATATCAGACCTTTTCACTCCATCTCCAGTGCGATCTACTTTCTTCTTCCAGACTGACTACCTTCAAATTAACCAAAGAAAATGTGTTCCTGGGCAGCTATTGACTTTGCACAAAAATCTAATGAAAATCCATAGAAATTCTGGCTAGCAAAACARGACTACATAGACGGGGCTTTTTCCAGGTTGCTGACATACTTCTTCCTATACCACATGAGGCTGAAAACCCCAAAGAAAATTAGGTTTGCCACACAACATGTGATAGTGCTGAGGGCCTCCTCTGTGAAAGAGATTCAAAAAAAATCAAACAAATCTACAATTAGGTGGAAGAAAACTCTTTTTAAATCGGAGGACTCTGTATCTCGTTTACCTAGTTCTTACATTCTTCTCCAGTAACCTGCAATTAGTTACTATTGCAATAGGATATTAAGCTAAGTCTTTTGTTTCACCTCACATTAAGTGCTAGCCACAAATTAAACAATCAAAGTCTGGGCAGGAATAATTCGACTAATCTGTATTTGTTTCATTTCAATAAACGAGTCTTAGATGAAAAACAACACTTGCATCACATACAAAAATAGTATTTTTTAGGATTCAATACACTTGTGTGAGTTAAAGCATACATACTCACTTCAGTAAAATTCATATACACTAATTAATTGAATTGCTTGTTATGACAGAAGTCACACATGGTAAAGTGGGTGTTGAAATTTGATTTCCCTATCGCTAAGTCCACTGAAAATTGTCTGCATACCAATATATAACCAAAGCAACCAAGCTCAGAGCGCAATACTTATTTTTTTTTCCACAGAGAGCAGAACAGCATTCATTAAGATRTTACTACTCTTCCCAGACTTGTTAGTTGAATAAAAAGTTGTAAAATATAATCTGATCTAGTTATAATATTATCTATATTCCAGTTCCTCTACTTGGCTGAATCACTATCYGAATTACAAAGTGCTTCCCAAAGCTTTTTGAAGCTTATCCGAGCAGCCAGAGGTGTTCCAAGTGTTTCCATCTCAATTTTCATTCTACTAACAGTAAGAAAACACTTCACCTCTGTCATCTTCAGAATTATACTTAAGGTGTTGCTAAATTGTTGTATTTTATTCAACATCATTTATAAACTTTTGCTGCAGTTTCACAGCATGACACATTTAAAATCTAAACGCACATTTTAAAACAAGCACTTTATTGTAAAGTAGTTGCTCCAATTTAGTTTTTAAGTTTCATAAAGTGCATGCTAAAATGAGCTTGGATGCAGTAGAATTGACTGATTCTCATAGACACAAAATGATATTGCTTATGTTTTCTACATTAAAGTTCAAAAGATCTCTAAGCATTATTGGAATAATAATAAATAGAGCAAAGACATTTGGTTCAGTGTAATAATACAATGTTTTTCTTCTTTTCAGATTCAAGAAAGGCAAATACCCAAAGGAAGATGTGTACCTTCTCTGCTGATAAAAGAGGGTTTGAGTTTTCCATTTTATTATTTTCTCATGCACAGTTTTTGGCAGGTTTTCTGATTAAATAGTGCCACCCAGTGGCAGAAAGAATGGTGGTGTAAATGCCAACTAACAGTCTTTTTCTCAAAATTACATAGGCAAATTAACAACTTAATTTTGCTTTCTACTACCACATATGCTCCCAGTTACAAGTCCACATTACATGACAGGCATCAATGATAAGAAATTCAAGTCATATCAGTATATACAATCTAATAAAGCACATTTGAAGAGCTCATTGAACATTTTTATAGCAATCTCCATAAATAATTTAGATAACCAATTGAAGTTTCTGTGAAAACCTTCATAACACAGTCTTCCTTATTGCAAGACTAGAGAAATGGAACCTCTGGAGAATTCTCCTGTATATTTGTATTTGAAAAATACTGAAACCCCTTAACAAATATTGTTTTCATCAAGCAAAATGTTTTCCTAGAGTTTGACGCATTTTTTCAGAATTAGAAAGATGGGCAGGTTTGTATTTTCTCAAAATAAATTTCAAGTCAACAAATTCTTTGCAGAAAGGAGAATAAGCTTTTGGGAGCAGGAAGAATTCATTTAAAAGAGTTTATGCAGCTACACTAAACTGCTGCTGAAGGAAGAAGTGTGCCTTACAAAACCCAGTCTGTCTGGGCTGCAAGCAACAAGGCCACCATGGCATTTCATATCTCTTCAGAAAAGAGTCACTACTAGTAAAATCAGTGTTTTGCCTATCATGACAATATATCAGCAACAGSTATGTTTAACCAATTCATACTCTTTAAGACTAGAAGTGCTGATAACATTATAACACCTAAAATGACAGTTCTTTAGCATAAGCTTTCAACTAGATGTAGACAAGAGCTCAGTTCAATGAGATCTTTGGCTAGATGGTTTTTCCACCATCCATGATCAAAAGAACAATATCTACTTTAATTCTCTATCCATGATTTTAGGTGGGGAAAAATAAAAACAACACTTAGCATACTCCAAAAACATCAATAGCTTCATCTACATTTCCATGTGAAGTCCTCAATATTTTGTTTAAGTCCAGGTTTTCAAAGAATGTAGTCAGGAGCGCCAAGTCTCAGCCAAAAGATCACACAGAGACAAGAACTCCTGGCTAGAATTGCCTCATCAGGGCAGATATTAAGAGTTGAGAGAAYGCCTTTCACATTTTTCTTGCCTTTTAACTTTACTTAGCCCAAGCTGGAAACTGTTACAGATGTCAAAGCCCTTTTTGTTTTTACATACATCTTTTGGAAGAGTTGGATGTACTGTTTCAGTCAAATAGTTTAAGCTTCATAATGATCTGACCTTTCCTAGCACACACCTCACCTTTAACAACCTGCACGCATCTTAGAATCCTTAACATTATTCATTACAAGTTATGAAGAAAGTTCTGATAAGCTGCAGGTGGAAGGCTTATTTCTTCAGCATTGCACTGCTAAAATGACCACTTGGCAAAGAGCAGTTTTCTTTACATGAAAGCTATGGCATAGAAGCTGAGATAAAAGGACAGTGAACATTCAGTTCAAGTAAGGGAATTGCTTTGTTTTCACGTCTCATGAAGTCTCTGCATCTGCTGCGCATCCTAGCCCTACAAGGGTTCTGTTCAGTTGTTACAGTACTTTACAAAAACCAGAGTTTCCAGAAATTTAACTAGAATTCCAAAAGTAGTAAACATTCTTCTATATTATGAAGAATTTCTAGCCACAGAATCACATCCTTTTTTGGCAGCAATTTATCAAAATGTGTGTAGAAAAATGACCTGCCAATAACAAGACTAAAAACATATGCTCTAGAACCACAGCAAGAAGTGTTTTTATGCATTAAAGTTTATTAGAATAGTGTTGCCAGGGGTGGATGTTGTCTTAGCAAAGTTACTTAGCAAACTTCTCTGATGCAGAACTCCAAGAGAGATAACCAATTTGAAAAACAAAGAAAAAGAAAAAAAGGATATAAGTGTATTACTTCTTTTGGGGGGCACAGGAAGAGGAGAAGGGGAAACAGAAGAACATACAGTCTGCTGAGTGCTTCTAAAGCACTTGTAGTCTTTTACAAGCCTGCAGATACAGCACAACTGCCCAACATATCCAGCAGCCTAGGACAGTCAGCTGCTTTCTTCAAAATCTCTAGAGTTCTGTAAGTCACACAAAGCCTGGCAGCTCCGCTAACACAAACAGTGCCCCGTGCAGGGTGCCAGACCAGGCTTTGGAGCAAACCAGGAACGGCTTAAACATGCAGACGAGCTGATGCGAAATGACGCACTCCAGGACATTTAGTTTGCTTATTTATAGTTTGAGGCTCACTAGTTACTGCTAGTATAGACAGTCTAAAAGTAAGCTTTCTAGCAGTTGGGTTTTTTTTTTTTGGATAGCAGAGGCCGCTGCTTCCTTTATTTAATTGAGAAAGAAAAAAAAAATTGTATAAATACTAAAACACAGAGAATTAAGTAGCTGTAGAAACTGTCAGTTCTAAAAGGGTTTGTGACACTTGGAGACCAAGCTGACAAACAAATAGTTTACTCTAAAACCTAGACTCCTGACTCATCCTCAAATCCTTTTAAACAGAAGCCCATTACCTCTGTTCACTGTCCACATCAAAGAATTTTAAAGCTACAATAAGCCCACAGCTGAATCCCATTCAATAAATATTTTACATTGCTGTAATACTTATAGGTTTTTATGTAGTATTCATCACTATMGTATTTATGCACCTCAAGAGAATAGAGAGGCTTCTTTTCTCAGCTCTCCAGCATGGCAAAAATGCTCTTCCATCTTTGCAATGGGAAAGGTCTCAAAGCCTGATATGGCTGGGAAGCATGTCCAGATCTCCACAGTCTCTTCAGTCAGCATCTTAAAGACAAGGCTATTACTCACCCTGCATTCAGGCTTAACATCTAAAGTATTTTCAAGTGCTGTTTAAAGAATCGGCATATTTTACTTCTTGTTACAGCAGGGTTCCTTCTTTTACAGGTTGAAAATCACTGGACTGTCTGACTAATCCAGTTTAACAACTCTATTGCAATATAAATTTTACTGCATCTTTTGAAGCCCCAACCAAAGATAACAGGTTCCACTGAACCAAGCGTTGCACGAACATGAGTGTTACCCAGGAAAGAAAATAACGAATAAATTCATTGTACTATACTATGATTCTACTTTACACAATATCTACATACACTTGACACAGCTCTATACATAAACCTAGAATGCCCTCTGGTAGCCTAAGACTTCAGCTCGCTAGACTCTTACTATCCAATAGTTTGGCTGAGCTAAAATTCACTGGTGCCAAAAAAAAAAAAAAAAAACTTTCATTTTTGATCAGTGCTAATATTTTGCGACATAAGAACTTGATCAGCCATAGTTCAGATTTAGAAACTACAGATTGTATTTAGGCAAACCAGAAGACTGATCTATAACATTTTCATTTCAGTAACAGTCAGTCAGTCTAACATTAGAAACAGTTTTGATCTAGGGTGAATTTTGGCTTTTAAAACACTTTTTCCCCAAGACTTGTAGATCATATCACATATACTATCTTGTGCTAACTATCAGATCAAGATGTAATAAAAATATTAGGGTGTTTAAAAAAAAAATCACATCCTTCCTTCCTTTTCCTTTAAGGACAGAGTGCAGATAACCTTTGGAGAGAGGCTTTCCTAAAAAGCTTTCAATGCTTTAACATAGCATTTAAGTAAAAATAGAAAAACAAAACAAAGTAAAAACCATGAAGACTAACAAGTAAAGGGTCTGTTAGCTTCCCTATATAGGAACATCCAGGATAAGGCAGAATCTGCATGACTGCATTTTTAAGAGAACTTCCTTCTGTTAGCAAAAGCATCAGAGACTGCTCTCAGCTTATTTGGTTTTTGCAGCTGTTGTCCAATCCGTACAGCAAATAGCAATTTGACTGTGTCTACAGAGGAAAGTCAGCAGCAAACGTAAGTGAAAGCAACCACAACAGAAAGACGAGCAATAAGCGTAACAGTCTTCAAAACGAGGCTTTGCCCTACTTGACCAGTTTTTCTTGCTTTCTCCTCAGAATTTATCTGCCTTCTCTGCTCCCCCTAGGCTTTTACAATGTACAGACCCTGCCAGCAGATCCTCCACACCAGTGGACAGAAGCAGCTACAAAACAATCACATCCTCCCTCCAGCCTATTAGATCTTCCTGAGCATCCCAGTGAATATGAGGAGCATCTACTACTGCTTCTACTGCAGAGGATGCATCAGGCTATGTTCTGTAGACTGGTCCTGCTTCTCATTAACTAACTCCACTCTTATTCCCTCTTTAAACGTTTACATCATCCACTAACCCACTCACTATAAGTTGTTCGGAATGCAAGAAAAATGGCTTTATTTGTATGCTTTATAGCAAACGCAAAGACCATCTCTTCTCATTAAAGCTCAACTAGGTACAGACCTAGATGTACAGCAGTTGGTGTTTGATGAAGAAGAGTTAAAAGCATTCCTCTTTGCTAGTGTGGCATTTAGGAGGTAAGGCAACCCCCCTATGCAGAGGGCTACACTGAGTTGTGAACRCAAGATGTCGTAGAGGAGAACACTCCTGTCAGTCAACAGCAGTTTTCCCAGACTACTTTTCTGGCCTTGGGACTGACCATAGGAAAAGAAACAAAATCCACTTCAGAAAATGATGACAATACTTAGAAAATAAAAATTTTATGAAAATTCATTTACACTCAAGAACATTTTTTATGATCCAAAGATTATGTAGAGAGGAAAGGGGGGAGCGATTACCCTACTATGCACAAATACACACAAAGTAAAATGTGCTTAGAGAACTTGAACAAGAAAGAACTGAGATTGCTCACTGATATTTGTCAACTTAAAATTAAAAAAAATGCACAGGATTTAGATCATAATTCATGTTTATAGGCTATTCGTAGACTCTTCAGCTGTACTGTTCAAAAGACTCAAGATTTTTGACAATTCCCAGCTGCTAAGTTTATTACACATGGTCTGTGGTCAGATCACTATATGATTCCCAGATTTCAATTATGTTTGGGTTATGGGTTGCTTGTTCTTTATGACCATCTGTTCAATAATAATAATAATAATTGCACCAAACTGATGAAAGCAGGTAAAACACTGTGTGTAACAGCCCTATGTTCCAGAGTCCTTGACAGCCTGGAGAGTGGGTTGATGGAAGCCTCATGAATTTCAGTAAAGATAAATACAGAGTCTTGCACCTGGGATGAAATAACCTCACATAATACATGCTGGAGGCCAACTGACTACATAGCAACTTTGTAGAAAAGGATACAAGGTTCAAGAGATGACAAGCTGCTTGTTTTTCTGCTTTCCAGAGAGGGATGCAACAGAACTGGACAAAGCATTTCCAGGAGAACATAAAACACCAAAAACACTTCCTCAGATTTACAGGAGTTCTTTTAATCAAGCATACAGGCAAGAAGAGTTTTTTTTTTTGTTTGTTTTTGTTTTTTTGTTTGTTTTCTCCAACTCATGCAATTCCTTGAAGGACTTAGAGGGAAGACTTACAGGCCAAAGAACTATAGCACAAATAGCCAGTCTTCCCTGTAGGTGGCAGAAGTTTCTAAGTGAAGTTGTGATCCTAGGTAAATCCAGGATGTAGCTAGAAATTTAAGCATTTGCAAATAGTTTATAAAAGATACAGTTGCTCTGTTGGTTGTTTCTTTTGTTTCCCTTTCCAAGGAAAATATACACCCTGCTTCCTTCAGTGGCAATGAACCTTAATACTTCTACAGCATCTGCTCACCTGCCTTAAGAGAGTTCTCCAAATTTGAATTTTACATTATATATTCTGTTTGACCAGCAAAAAGTAAATAGCTCACATTCCTTCTCTTCATATGCATTAAACTCTCCATTACCTGGCTCAGTTATATTATTATACCTTCCCTCAGTGTCTGAGACTTTTTTTATTATTATTATTAGACTCACCAATATGTTTGTAATGTAAGTATTTACACGTTTGATCCAAATTCTATCCATGTTAGCTTACCATTAAAAAGGTACATACCCACGCCATAGAAAGCAACAGGAAGTAGCAGCAAGGTCTATTTTTCTACACTGACATATTATTCCAACATAGGACTCAACCTTCTGAATTTAGGGAGCCTAATTGCCTAACTAACAAAATCTCCTGCAGCAGATCTTCCTTAGGTATTTCCCACTCATGTATCAATCTAGTCTAATTCTTCAATTCTTAGTGCTTTAAAACAGTAAGACATTTAGTAGAATAGTTATGCTCAGCTACAGAAATAAAAGTGTGCATAAGTTCTCAAAATAACAAGTATCAACAGGCAACGCACACACATTGATACACGTACCAGGCTTACATACATCTATTCCTAGATTTTAATCATAATGTATGAGGTCTTCATTTTTTATACTTCTTATTTGAAGAAGACATTGTATTTGTCCTTATCTAATCACAGTTTGGGAAACTTGGAAATAGTTTGGACAATACTTCTAGTCTGGAATATCTTATACTTATCTGCATAAAAGAGCATAGCTTATCATAAGAAACTGTCTACATTTTTATATTTCATAGTTTGTGAATTCTAGTCACATCGATTCTACTTTTGTTGATCTTACATAAATACCAGTTTGTATAAATAATCTTACTAGAGTGAATAACTGTATTCTAACTGTTCAAATTAAACAATGTTGGTGTTTCAAGCCACTAACAGCATTTAAAAGAACAGCACTTTTAAAAATTGTTCTTAAACATCCCACCAGCTTTTTCTACTTCACTATAGTACATTTTACCACATGACACTCATACTATCTATTATACGTTCTTTGCAATTTTATCTCCTGACTTAAAAAAMTGGTTACCCAAGTAAATTCTTCGTGATGTAAAATGGTGATCAGTGCACAATGGAATTACTTTCCTTTCCTTACACTTYCGAAAGGCACCAGTTCAAGCATAGCCTGTGTAAGGATCACAGACAATTATCAGGCCCATATAGGAAAAAAACCTACAAGATGGGTTTTACCCAGGGGATTTTTAATAATTGCTAATTGAAAGAACTCCAAATGATTAATTTTACTTTAGATAATGCAGTCCTACTGAGATGTTTGCAAAATACCAGTTTAATAGAATATTTTCTTTTGGTGAAGATATTAATCAACTATCCCATTTGAGCTACTTACTTTAGAGCAACTTTTACCTACATTACAACATTCTCCAAAACAAATGTAAAAGCAAAACATTCTAACTGATCTGAAACAAGATTTTTTTTCCTCAGGTTCTCCTGGGGGCAGAGGTTTACTAACTGCTGGAGTGGGAAAGGAGAGGTAGTGAGCATACAGACAAAGATGAGGACTAAAATAGTTAACGAAAGGAATGATTTTGGCCTAAGTTACCCATATCTGATATTTCATATAAATCCATTTCTGAATCCAGCTTCCCTCTCTCTCTCATTGTTCACTGTTTATCCTCCCAGTAAAATTCTCCTTAAGAAAGGAGATTTGGTTTCAAGTAAAATGTTAATCTCCAAACACATATTGTAATACTCACACACTAGTATCAATGTAAATGGCACACACTGAATCCTGAATTTTCACAGGATGTTGTTTTAATGTACCTTATTGTCTGCTTTGCTTTGAGATTGTTTTTAACACACAGCTAACGGTATTGTCGTCTGAAAGTCTAATTCCTACAGCAGCACGCACACAGGGCCCTGCAAAAACAGTCTCCTTATTTGAACTTGCCTTCCCAGCAAGTCAGTTCCAGTTCAAAAGGAGACTTCTGTCTCTCCGTGTACTTCAAAATACAGATTCTTACACTGCACAAATGCCAAAAATGTCAGAGCATGAAGAGTAGATAATAAACATGAAAGGAAGGGGCAAAAAACAGTTTCATTTGAGCAAACCAACCAACAGGACAAATGCCAGAATGTTCTAACCTTGCATCCTGCAATGGGGTCTTTTGAGAGTTTGCTCATGATAGTCTCTTCTTCATGCTTTTCTCACTTCACTTCCCAATGGCAACAATAAGAAACAAGTATGTATTTCCTCATCTAAGTCCGGAGTTATCCACATATCTCTAAAGAGGATATTAACAAAACAAACAAACTCACTCCCTCTTCCTCATACACTTCAAAAACATGGGTTCCGCTTTGAAAATTACTGTATATGGGTGGAAAAAAATCTCCTTCCCATCTGAGTGGTGCTTATACCTGCATATAGACAGTAACAATCTATGCTAACAAATTGATTATGAGACTCTAGCTTATAAAGAAATAAGTTAAAGCCAAGCATTTTCAACTTCATAACATACTAATGTTCTAGTCCCAAAGACTGTAATTGGTATAACTGTTAAGTATTTAACTTTTTGTCTAAAAAGCCAAAAACAAACAAAAAGCAAACCTTGTCTCCTCTCCAGCTGCAACCGACTCTACAGTTTAATCCTACCTGAGAGTGCAGTTAAAGTTTTATTAACCTCTTAATGGCAACAGTTGCATATAAACGCAGTGACTTACAAGCCAACTGTCCTTCATCCAGTCTCACTTCCTACAGGCATTCTGGGGTTTAGAACAGCAGTTGCTGCTACTCAGTCTGCTGAAAACGGAGCACRCAAGTAGGACTAGGTCTTGGCACAGGGAGCTGCACCACTGCTGCCAGCACTCTCGGAGGAACAAACGATTGGCTCTGGAGGTAGTTCGATGGCCTTTAGGATCCTGCTGATAAGGAGAAGCACTTAACAGCTTCCTTATTTCTGCCACTGCAAAACAGTGAGTTGTACTGAAAGTACAAAAGGGCCACAAAACGCTACCATGTGTCTGTACAGGCATCCTGCCTGCCTGCACTCTACACCTTTGTAATCTTCTGCAGTATCTTCCCAGGAGAGAGATGCCAATTTTAGGATAATAATGCTCATTTTTGTGTTAAGCTGTACTGAGTCGATTACCATCCTAAAAAAAACTAAACAAAACCACTTTTGTATTGAGACTTGAAACACAGAATATCCTAAGTTTCCTTGGATGATTTCTCATTTGTTTGTTAAAATTCATAAATAGACTAGCATTTGTGTCTCCAGAGCCACAGACCAGTAGCTTATGGAAATGAAACCAAAACTTTTGAAGTAGTTTTCTTTCCACATTTTTCATTTACTCTTAATACAACTGTTGAAGAACTATACACTGATGGTTATGGTGGCATAGTGTCAGCCCTAAGGTCTAAAGGTTAAGGAAATATGACCTCATGTTAGCTTCAAGGCAATGTCCTGACCTTAATCTAATAAGCAGCAAATGGTGCAGGAGCACAATGAGAATTGTAAGCACAAGGAAACAGGAGAGTTAGTTTCTAGATACCTACGTAAGTCAGTTCAAGAAAGAGCCCTTAAACATGCTATTGTGCAACTCCATTCTACCATCAGCATCAGAGAGATTTATGCCAAAGTACAAAAGAATCTGAGAAAGAGGAAATCAGTAGGTTACCATAGAAATTATTCTGGGAATAAACTAAGCTTAATCTTGCTGCCTCTGTGAAGTCAACTGCATTTACACAAAGGCGAGGTAAAACAAACACTAGAACTAGAATCATAATTCTGAACTATTACACCTTGATATCAATGTGGTGGCATGAGGCCAAATAAACACTATACCCTAGTTGTGACATACTGTACATTAGTTAAAAGACAAGTTCCCTGTTCAGCTCTGTAGGTGTCCACTATAATCACTCTCATAAACATGGACAGAGAATGAAATAAAAATATCATATAGAGCTCTTTTGGTTCTTGTGTCAGCTTGATGGATCTGGGAAGCTTTGTAGCTATCAAAAACATTATTCTTTTTAAAGGGGCACATTTCTTTATGAATGTGTTACAGAGCAGTCTTATGGATAATCAGCAAGCAACTAAATAACAAGCAAGGAACAAGAAATTTTGATGGTCACGGAATGCTAGACTTCAGGATATCTTATTTCAAAGTTATTTTGGATATTTTGCAACTGATTTTAAACTGGAAAGTGAGCACTGCTCCTAGAAACACATATTCAACATGCATGACAGAACCACCATAGTATGATTCATTGCTTGCTATGGTACAATGAAAAGCACATAGGCTTAGCCACACTTTTGGTGCTTTTATTCAAGTAGCTTCCACTGGGCTACATTTTTAGCTCATCTCAGATTGACACACTGTTTGTTTTCTCATTTTGGGATGCATAACTACAAAACACTTCAGTATTTTGTTTCCACCCTAGCATGTGCTATTGCTCATTCACTCAAAATAGCTACAATTATCTGCTATGAGAAAACTCAACAGTCCTGAGGAAAATTTCTTGGATTTGCAGTAAAGAGCTATATTTCCCTAATCGTAAAATAGCCCTTTAAAAAAGTGAGGAAAGAACTCATGCAATGAGCAGAAAACAAACTTCTGGCCAAGTCACGCAGATTAGATGGGTACAAAGACCAAGACCCAGAACATGCTAATATCTGCACATGCTATAGAAGGCTGTTTGAGTGCTCTTTAGCATGCTTCTTGCATGCAGTTACCTCATTTGCAGATAAATTTTATAAAGATAGCTTTGAAAATTTAATCCCAGCACGTTGCTGTGAAAAGTGGCTGCCCACACAACCAAGTCTGATAGTTCATGGATATAAATTTAAAAAGATGTTGTGGACTTCAATTAGTGATTTTTGATCACTAATCAAAACTCACTAACATTTTTCACTAATGTTAGCCTGTATATGTCTACTTGCGCTATTATCTTCATTATGCCATAAGTCATTCTCTCTGAAAGGGAGAATGTTAGGGTTTTGTTACAATTTTCTAAAGTCAAAAGTATTATATCCTGGCCAGTTCCCTTCAAAAACAGTCTAACTACAGTTTGTAACATGCCATTTTGGAGTCAGTGGCTTTCATTGTAAGAAATGAGGACAAGTAGGATATCCTATTGCAAAGTACTGGACTACATTCCTGTGCATCACTAAAATGCTCTTATGTTTCACTACATAAGTGAATAGAGATCTGAGATGAATAAAGCAAAACAACCTTTAAAACATGTCACAAGTTTAAAAACATAATGTATTACAACCTAATTACAGCGAGAGCACCTCTCCCAGTAGTTCTGCAGCCTTATACTTACTTATTGCACTCCTGGGAGCCTCACTCATCTTCAAGTTGCTATTTACCTTAAAAGAAAGTGTTATTGTTTCTTTATCTTAACTATGAGCTCCCTACCTGCCTCTTTCACAGACTTTCCATAGTGACAGTATCTATTCACTGAGATTAGATGAGATACTAGATGAGCTATAATAAGAAGCTCATATAATATATATTTTATATATATATATATAATATATATAATATAATAGAAGAGAGAATGCGTTGCATCACATTACAGATAGGACAGAAAGGCAGTCTGAGTTGATGGTGCCTGCAGGCGACACCTTTCCTCTATAGGAGGGATCAAAGAAAAGTTTATCCTCCAGACCATGAAAGCCTACAGAGCAATGTGCAAGTTAGTCAGATGTGAGAAGTTCTGTTCTAAACAAACTCTCATTTGCAAGCACAATGTCACCACGTATAAAGCCATCTCACACTGCCAATGCCCGTGGATCTGTGGTCAGGGAGGAAGGGTGTCACCTCAGGTATTTTTTACAGACTATGATAAAAGCAAAGTGTTCCCGTATTGAATAAGCTATAATAACGGAATTCACATTTTTGGACAAAGCATTTATTTAAGGGCTTAAAAAAAATTCAAAAAGTTCTGTCACAGCTTGGAAAAAAAACTCGTGGCAGGGCAACAGCCTTAACTCTGCTGGGCCCAGGCTTGGGATGATGGTGGTAGTACACAGAGAGCTCTAAACAGGTGGAAGTTTTCAGAAACAGTCTGTTCTTAGTATTCAGGGATAAGCACTGCCTAAGTCCTACTGAGGTTCTGTAGTCTGAACTTGATTAATAAATAGCAATGCCTCATTTCTACAAACAATGTTGACAGTATTTCACATACTTCCAACTTACTTAAATTCCATTTCCTTGAGACTCAATCTCTCTTTTCCTTCATTACCTTCATGACCCAAAGCCAAAAAGAAAGGCTCAATAAATTAAGCTTGTCTACTTACTGGCTTCTCTCCTAAGGTATGCTTAGGCTAGTTAGATTTCAGCTGCAATTTAGAGCTTTCATTTACAATACCCTGTGCCCTTGCTAGTAACAGCCACAAGCATGTGTTTATTGGCAACTTTACATTTTTTTTTCAAAAACTGCTTTAAGTGGAAAGCTGTTTTATTCCTACTTTTTCTTCTAAAGCTTTTATTTGCTAGATAATACCTGCTCACTTTCCCCCTCCATACACTAAAGCTAACACCTTATTTTCATTTTGTATTAGGCCTTACTTCTATTTCCTGTCCAGACTGCTGAATTCATTTTGAAAATTAGGCAAGGTGGCATGAAGCCAAATGCACTAATGACTTTTTCAAAACATTTCCTGACAGAAATCAACAGAGGTATGTAGATTATAAGCACTTCCTGTTAATATCATCAGTAAGGAGATCAGCGCCTATGACAGCATAAAGAAATCACACCTTGGTTTCAGGAATCAGAAACAAAGTAATTTTATTCCTTTTGTAATTCTTGGACTTTCCATTTAAATTCACTGAAAATGTTTGTAAAACCACAAATCAAACAAATACCTCTGCAGATTGCTTTTTGTTTCAGTTTTTGTGAAAAGGTTAAATTTCGTTAACATTTTCATTAAATTAACTTCAATATTACAAAAAGTCAGCTGCCAAGGCAACTGAGATGAGATATTTACGGTAGCAAATACACTATTCTAAATAATTCTAATTACAAAGCTATACTATAATAAACTGTATTCATCCATGCTGATCACCTTCTCACATTTTCTGCCTGAAACACAGGATTCCTATACAAATTCTTCAAAATGCAAAGAGTGGGAAGATTGATTTTATGCAGTAAAATATATACTATATATAATGAAATAAATATAATACATACATATATGTAATATATTGCCCACCATACCACTAGTGAAAGATACTTTTATATACAAGTAGACATTAATATATATCACAATTCTATCTCTGTTGGTGAGAAACTGCGATACTACCTGCTCTGTTACTTTTTGGACAGTTTTTCAGGGCATCCAGTCAGGCTCTCTGACATGAAGAAACTCTTATCTAAGTGCCTGTCCTGCATGTCTGTGAACATGCTCTCTCAAAAGCAACAAAACTGACCTATCTCAGCTAARCTGAAATCCTAATACACAGATAGAAACTACTGTTTTTGAGTGTCCAGTATGGATTACCTTGCATGGATTCAGGATAAGCACAGCAAAATTATTCAAAGTCATCTGACTGAGTTTTAAAGCAAAATGTCTTATTTATACCTCTTTTTTTTCCAAACATTTGAGTAATTAATTTATAGGCAGAAAAACCTAACACAATTTGAAATTGTAAACACTTGAAGAGTAGCATATCATTGTGATGAAGATGTTCTCCCTCTATTCATCTCTAGCTATAGTTCAATCATAAGTTTCCACAGCTTAACAGAGCTCCAACCCTGAGTCAGGAACTTCCATTCACCATCATATTTATGTCATGAATGAAGAGTCAACTTCACATTAGTTACCTTTGCTGAATTCATTTTTGATCAGTCTTAAGCTAATGATTTTAAGGCATCACAGAATCTTAAATAGAAATTATAGTCATATTAACTCTTAGTGTTCTTAGTGTCATTTATTTACTTACATTGATTAACCTTCTTAAGCCTTGATTTTTTTTTTCCTTTGGCTTACATTTAGCAAAGCTCATCTCCTTCAGTGTTATTCCTACCCACAGCCTCACCTCAGAGCAGACTTGCTTTCTGCGTAATCTTCAAGGATAAGGTTTGATTCTGGGAGCTGAGCTGCTATTCTTGACCCCTACAGTATTTCTCATCAAAGGGCCATTTCAAGAGGAACAACTGTACTTTTGTAAGATTAGGATCTACTCTGAAGATTACAGATAATTTAAGGCCAGGCATCAGTCACTGTACTGAGGTGTTTTATCAATAAAAAGTCACACCATTTTTTTCTTAGACATCGCAGAGAAAATACTTTGCTATTCTTAATACCACCAAGGGATTATGTTCAAGAAAGATGAAACTGTGACTATAGTATAGTTAACAAGGCTACATGGATACCAATAACAGTAAAGACAGAGTGGGCTTCAGAACAAGAAAAACAGTATAAAGGTGCTTTGATGGCTGATAGCTAACTTATGCTACTAAAGTTCCAGCCACCACGTCTTCAACGCTATCCTTATTCTTGGTAGCTTGGTTAAAGCTAGTGGGAATTAGTCAGTGCTATAGATGCATMTTCATTTTGTTGTATATACTTAAACTGAAAGAATTACCCCACTCAAGACAGGAATGACTCTTAACAGCATTCTTTAACCATATTTCCACTGAAATTAATAAATTAATTCCTCTGGAAAACTACATGCCTAGGTAGAAATTAGAAGCTGAAATTTTTTGTTAGAATGAGCCCTAGCCTTAAAGATCTGATGGGCCTGGAACAAATCCACTCAACTGTTTTTGCCCTTTGAATTGGAGCAATGTAATAACTTCACCTGAGCCTTGCCACAAGCCTCTCAGCTCCATCTCAGCAGTGTAGATGTGAGGTAGCAGACAAATCCATTCTCATTCAATGCCTGGAGATCATGATACTGTTTTCCATCTTCACTGTGTAAAGCTTTACTAWAATGAAATGCATCCTTTCCACTTAGTTATGTACAAAAGCCTGACAGCTACAGCTCTAGCCTGCTGGTTGGAGCCTAGGCTACAGCCATTTTTCTGCTTGATTTCACACACGCATGTGTTTCACACACAAGTGGAAGTGTTTAAACCTAAYGATCTCAGACTGCAACTACCATAGTAACAGTAGGCAAAAACCTACAGCATATGAATGTGTTTCATATCGTACCAATGTTGTCCTAGAAGTATCCTAATAATGATGGAAGTAGCATCACGGTTAGCAGTCCCATCTTACACTGGTAAATAGCTACTCATACAGCAGTTGAAGTGACTTAAGAATCTGGTAAATGCTCACTACCTTTCAGTGTCCATCTCCTTGGGAACACTTCACCTTTAATGTCCTTTTCTTGCTCTTCCTGGCAAAGATCTTCATCTATTTACCATCTGTAAGAGATGAAGTAAAGCATATTAAGGCATGTATTAACAAGATTAACAAATGTGAGTAAAAAGCACATGGAAAGGGAAAAAAGTAAATAAATAAAAAACAAAAGAGCTTGGGCATTGCTGGGCACTCCCTACATGTAACAAGCCCGTTTGCTATGAACTCAAYACTGTCAAAGATGAAACAGTGGCTGAGGCTAACTTTCATAGAGTAATTCCACTGAGTAATTTGACTGCATTAAATTTAAATCAATCATTGGAGATATCTAAGCGGACAGTATTGTCTGCTTGCTAGAATGATATAAGTTTTCAGTATATTCAAGTAAAGGGCATTTTAAAGTTACCAATAACGTAACTGCCAGGACTAAAAATTGCAGGATCTTTTTTGTCACAGTTTTACAATAAAGTCAGGTGCAAAATAATTAGTAGGAAACATTGCTGATTTATAGGCAGCTACTCAGTCAACTCCTGTAGCAATGGTACTGTTTGGTTTCTACTATTCTTCAAGAAATAGAGATTATATACATATTTCTTATTGACAAGTAATATCCATTCTTTCTGGATGCTCTTAAGAGATAAAAAGCAGTCCTACTTCTCTTGCCCGGAATTAACCGATACAGACAAATCTGCTTATTCTACACTGACAGCTGGCATACAGCAGGTCCTACCATTTWACATGTTTTCTTACTAGGATTTCATTCAATCAACTGCATCCCTCAGCTGACTGAACCCTCAGTACCAGCTGAGCACCATTATGAGGTAAGTAAGCACAAAGCTTATATGAAACTCCTGTGTCTTACCCAATGCAGCTAAAATATTGTGAATTACAATAACAGTTCCCAAACAAAACCAGATAAGGACTCAAAGGAGGAGATTCTGCAAAGGCAATTTTACCCCCTATTAGCTAAAATTGAAAGGACTTTCTTTTTTCTTTTTCTTCTTTTTTTAAAGCTCTTAGAAAAGTTTTCCCACCTGCCCTGCTCTGTTTTGGAAGTGATGCTTCTACTCCTCAAAGYTGAAAAGTTCTGATCTGACATTAAATCAATATGCATACCATGACTATTTCTCCTAATTCAATTGCATAGATTTCTATTTCATGAATGCATAAGCTGAATCAGCACCAACTGAAGAGTTACAGTGACAGCTGTGAATCCATATCCATAGCACCTGCTGAATACTTATTCTGTAGTCTTTTAAGACCTGGTACTAACAAGCTAATTAACAATTTAGCATGATCACTTTTTGGAAAAAAAAAAACTTACAAAATGCTTTCTTTGCCTTATATTCATATATATATAGATACATATAAAATAATTGTAAACAAATAATAATTGTTAACCTATTTGCACTTAGACAGATGCTAGTTCTCTAGATTTGTCCTGCTGTTGCTTAATATTTCCATACAGTTACCGGCAGAGATTCAATTCTGCCATCTTTAAAGGGCTCCCAAAATTCAAACTAAGTTGAGAGCCAATAATTTTAAAAAGGAAAGCAAGTCTGAAAAACAAAATCTGAATAATTCAGTGAGTATTATCAAAAAAAATCCTTCCCCTTTGCATATTATTGTGAAGCTGTAAACAGCAAAAAAAAAAAAAAAAGAAAAAAAAGAAAGAAAAAAAAGAAAAAAAATTCCCGTTTTGCCTTTTTCCTKCCTTAAACTTGTATATGCCCCTCCTTTTGTTACCTTTCTCCTCCAAAGGCCAGCACCTCTGTTGGGGAACATGCCAGACCTACCCTTTTCTGCGCAGTTCAAGACCTGCCCAGTGAGGGGACAATTAAGTAAGTGRTCCTCCGGGCTCTCAGTGCTATCTGAGCTAAAAGACATTCTCCGAGTGCAACTAGCACGCAGTAAGGGGTTAGCCCCTGCCACTGCAGCTCCTTTAAACATCGTAGGCGGGGCGAGAACTTTTCCTAACATGCACTTACTCTGGAGGCAGAGACTTGAGCTCAATTTCCTCCTTATTCTGAGGGTTTTCAAGTTTACCTTTAACAAATTGCCACGTTGTCAGCATGCCAGCAGACTCTTCTCTCCATAGGACTAACAGTTCTTTGAAGAAGTAATGAGAGGTGAAACTCCCACTGAAATGGTGCTAAGCGACAGATTAACAGGAACAGAGAGGGAAGTCAATATCTAAAAGGAACTTACTTTCTCTATCCCAACACTCAAGCATCCTCCACAGAGGATGGATCATCAGTTCGAGYCCTCACTCAATGGACTGTTTCCAGATTTTACCCAACGCATACTAAGTTTGCTATCTACATTATTAAAATATTATTAGATATTTTATGTAAAATATTTTTACAAATAAACTTTCCAGGGAATATGTGGAAGTCAGGTTCCTATTTCTCACTAATTTTTATAGGACTTGAGCCATTTAAGTAACATTTCACCTTTCTAAGCTCTTAAGGTGTTGAGGTTTAAATTCAAAATGTCGCTTTAAAACAGTATGCAGAAGTGTCAGACATTTCTGAGGAAATCTTGATGTTTTGCTGAGACATGAGTAAGAAAATAACTCTATTTGTGAATTAAGTATTCATCCAGATACACAATTAAGATCACCCCTACATGTATTTTTGTTTGTTTCCCTTTTTGTGAATATCTGTAGGGAAACCTTCCTGAATCTTATTTCTTCAAACTCTTTTCTCCACTTTTGAATATTGGTGAATAGAGAAAAAGAACTAAAATATGCCAAGGTCTTTGGCTTTTTTTCTGACAACATGTCTTGCCTTCTCTGGAGAGTATGCCAATCTTTTCCTTCATTATCTTTCCCATACCTACTTACAGCTTTAGTCCCTGACGCTTCATATGCCCAGCTTTTCATTATTGACTTTCTGTAGGAACAAAAGTCAGTACGGTACCTTCTCTGTGCAAGTGGGCTGACCTTTCATATACTGTAAACCTGCGTGTTACAAATCTGGCAATGAACAAAAGAATGATGTATGTAACAATTGGTTCCTGGTTAACCAAGTATACTTAAGAGTTACAGTACTGGACATACGCCAGTTCTGCAGGTTTTATTCATTTCCTCTGTTCGATTCAAGTCAGTAGTGGTACACAACAATTCTCCAGAGAGTACACTGTGTTTTTTGTTTTATTGCTTACAGCTCATTATTTTCTTTCTAAAATTATTTCTAGAAATAGCCCTGGAAGACAGATAATTTCTTCCTACCTTGAAAGAAACTTCTCAACAACTCTTTGTTCTTTATTTATTTGTTTTCTCACTTAATTTTTTAGCTACAGAGGCTAAAATAACCAGATTAATATTTTAAGATAAGTCTTCAGTTACATAAGTTCTATTATATACAGCAATTTAACTCAGTCTCTTCTCTTTCTAAATTAAGAGTACACTATAGCTAATTAACATCAGCAGAACCATGAAGGGTGACCCAGAGGGAGCCAGAATACCTCCTTCTCTCAGCAACATATGCCTGGCTTTGGAGCAGAGGAGGCAGAGCTTGCCATGGCAAAGCCACGCTAATTAGCACACTTGCTAAAGCAGCTCTACCTGAACTGAGTGTCTGCCAAGTTGAAGATACAGGGAAGGCACACAAGGCTCATCTACAGAGGAATTAATTGTGAAATTGTGTTAGATTAAAATACAATACCTAGTCCACTAGCAATTCTCCAAACAGACAGATACACTGCAAGTGACTGTCTGCCACACAAGGACAGAGCATTCCCACAGAGCACTAAACTAGGAAAGCAATTTAATTCTATTTATCCATGCACAGTAATTATTAATCTTAGTCTCATTATGTTCAAGACAGATAATGAGCCAGTTAAAAGAAGACTTTTTTTCCCCAACTTTGGCTCTGAGGAATGAGATCTGAGAGCATACTGGCATCTTTTTCCTCTGTTTCTCTGCTTAGAGAGTCTGTACTTAAAGGAGCTAATGATACTGCCATGGCCCCAAGCAAGCCAGATACCCCACAGTTACACTGGTCAGAATCAAGTCTTTTTATGTTAATCTTTTTTATTTTAATCTTTTGACTTCAGTGAGAATTCCAGTTCATATCTGTTTTCTCAGATTATCAGAAAGCTATAATTTATCTTTGTTCTTTCATCTTTGTTTTTGTACTCTTTAAAAAGGGCACATTGCTTATTTGCAGGAAAATGACAACTGTAGGTCGTAAACAGACTCAGAAAGCTTAATGAATCATCGAGCATTAGTCAAATACATTATTATATTTCTATTCCTTGACACTTCCCGTAGTCTTCATTTTCTCTGCCTCTGAAAAACACATCTCTGCCTCTGCATTCCTATCACTCTCCCTCCCTCTGATTTCTTCACTGTCATTATGGCATGGTAAATGGACCTAATTTCTTTTATTCTCCAGGAAAAAGCAAAAAGTTCCCTCCGTGCCATAACTCAAAACCACTAATCTTCTAATTATTATTTTACTCACAGTACTCAGAGCTTCACTGGAAGTTATGGTCAGTTCCCTTCCTTCATCACTGCGGATATTAACAGAATATTCTTTGTTCAGGGAGAGCAAGCAGCCCCTTAAAAAAGAAAATAGCACACAGATTGCATCTTGCTTCACCCTGTGCACTGAAAGTTGCTTGGTGAGAAATACAGAAGAAGCAAACCGAGACACTCTTCCGGCCTTTCCCAGAATCATCCAAAGGACAGAATCTTATAAAAAGGAAGAGAGTTGCACAAACAATCTGGCAAATTCTTGTTCACTTTTGTCAACAGAAGCAAGACTTAGCTTTATGCTAGTAAGGCCCTTGACCCTGTCTCCTTTGGCATTCTCTCATGTAAGTGAAGGAATAATGCAAGTAGAGTTGATCTTGCCCAGGGGCAGAAATACCATATTTTAAAAGCAACGTTTCCAAAATTATATATTTGTTAAGCATATCTCCCCAAAACATAAAGGCTGTTCAGAAACAAAACAGAACCAGCTTACTGGCATCTTACTAACCCTAAACAAATTGACAACTTACACACATGCAAACATTCCTTTTCAGGCTGGACAGTATTAAAACCTCAGATATTATGTGGCTGGCATCTGTAGTTCACATATTAATGATATTTTGTGAAAACATATAGATAAGAACTCATCAATAGCTTCTGATTGAGACCAAAAATGACAGAAACCAATAGCTATGATGATAGTGGATTTTAGTTCACACACAGTAGGTCATGCACAATCTTTCAGAGATACTGTGAGAAATACTTCAAAATTGTCAGTAACACTCAGATTTGTAAGTATGTAGATCCTTTAAAATATCCTCCACAGTCAAAGCAGTGTTTGACTCTTACAGGCTGCTTACTCGTCTCTTGTCCCTTCTCTCCTTTTAAATAACTTTCTCAATTTTCCTTTGCAGTTCCTCGCTACTTCATGGGTTATGGCTGTTATTTACTCTGGATTACAATGTTAGTTATTGTAAATTAGATTCCTTAAAGCATAAATTAATGTTCATATTACAGACCTACACAACCAGGAGAATGTATTATTTGATGCTGAAGCATATCTGTCTTTACTACAGTTCTATCATCTCCAGTATCTGTCAGATGTTTATTAAATCATTGTTTCTCAAGATTCTACATTATAATGGTTTTGGAGTTTGACAGAGAGAAAACTTCCAAGGAAACTGTAGCAAGGCATCACTCAGGGAGAATGAGAGTTTGCTATCCATATGCATACCCATGCGGTAATAGAGAAAGTAAAGACTGAACAGAAAATTTCAGCACAAGAACACAAAAGCTCTACTTGGGCACTGTTTGGTTTTGGTATTTGTTATAAGTATTACTCCCCAAAATGGATTTATTTGAGAGCCAAATTATTTGGAATGGAGCAATGTAGACTGTTCCATCTGGTTCATTCTATCCCCATTTAATGGGGATATTTTCCTTTCTTTCATATTTCATATTGATGTTTTATTTCTCTGATGCTATTTCCTCTTGTTTACATTTAGTAGGAGATAATGTTTGAAACAATCCTTCTTTTAGTCAAAATTTTAGACACTGTATTAAAGGAAAGAGCATTGTTACAGAAGCAGATTGGGAGTTAGGAAAAGCACATGATCTTGAAGGAACGAATGTAATAAGCAAAGAGGATTCAGTTAGGCTGTTTGCAGAAAGATTTGACTTGGACTACTGCACCAGCCAGTGCTTATGAGAGGGAGGACTGATATGCTACAGTTTCATTAAGTCACTTGAAAATCTGCTTCCAACTTGTTGGGTGATCAGTGCTTATTGGTGCATCCAACAGTAGCTGAAGATTGCTAATTTTATATATTTCCAGAGTGAGAACTTAAACACCCAAGACTTCAGGTAATCTATGGTCACTGTCTATGAACAGGTTCTGAATCTACAGCAACCGCGAGATAACTCTGAGTCAGTGTTCTTATCTTTCACTGAACAGAGCTCCCACTGAACAGCAACAGTCTCTATGTAAGAAACAAGAAAATGTTTTATGCCTGAAATTACTTTCAGCTGAGAAGATAGAGAGCAAATGGAAAGGAGAAGAAAAAAATCTCGTAGTACTATCTTATTTAATAGATTAAATTCTGAGAGGAAAAAGAACTGTCTGTGCAAGTGAGAAGCAGGCTTAGAAGTACTGAACTGAGGCACTTAAATTCAAGGCTCACATATTTGAGAGATCAAATAAATATACTTATTTGGACATGCTATGATTGTATTACATTTCTATCATTGTATTTCTATCAAAACACATTGCTGTGGAAATATTGTGTAAATTTACTATTGAAGTCTATTCAGAAAAGGCAATAAAAAGCATGCCAGCTTCTTCCCCAAAATTCAAGAGTAGCTTTTGTTTCAAATTCAGTCTTCAGTGGCTCACGTCTTAAAATTCAGTATGAGGGGAAACAAGTGAACTGGAAAGAAATTCAGCTTTCTCACAGGCTTTGGGCTGAGCCAAATCTGCCTCCTCCATGGCTTCCCACAAAAATCGTCACACTAATAAAGTAAGGGATGATTTCTTTATCTTTCTGAAACCCTCATTTTACTGGCACAGCTGATACTATGAGGCTTAACTATAATCTAGCGTGTGCTGCAAACTGGCGATTTTATTCAAATGGAAGTTCTTTTATATTCTGATTTATATACAAAATCTGAAATCCTAAGAAGTTCTTTTGAGCTAAATGCCTCATTTAAGAAACAAATTCATTGCCTAGACACACATTTTAACAAAGAGTGAAGGGTTTAGATTATTCCTGAGCTACACCATATTCACCAGTATTTTAAGAAGTCTATGATCCTTACTTCCATCTTTTTCAGCAGTACCGCTGTCCCTTCCCTTAAAAGTTGCAACACKTTTGCAATGCACCAAAGCTTGAGAGAAAGGATGAACTGCTTCCAAGGAAGGGACGACGCTTTTCCTCCCAGTTCTACCAATACAGACTAAAAGCCCTGGACAGAACAAAGCTTGGCAGACAGTAAGCTCCTTTCCTGACAGTTTGGTAAGCGTAATCTCCCAACATGGTGCAACACTATTCGGATGTTTGGCTGTGGTGGGCCTCACAGTCATCAAGGTCTAAGGTCTCTATCATCGCCATGCCAACCCTGCTTACAAGCTCGCACGTAACCGTAAGCGTTGCTTTTGCTCCACATTAGGCTGGAGCTAGTCACCAGCCTCTCCAGGCAAAAAAAGAAAGGGCAGAACATACTCAACTCACTCTAATTCATGGAGTTGGTTACATACACACAAATAATTTAGGTAGGAAAAAAGTCTATTTCTGTCAGTTTATATCTGAAGTCCCTATATTAAGGGTACATAAAGGAAAAAGATATTTATGGTGAAATTAAAAGTAATAAATGTAATAAATTTAAAGCAGTTGGGAAAAATAGATTCAAACCCACAAAAATTTCATGGAACAGAGTGACACAAGAACTTAGTGTGATTCCCCCCCCCAAAAAAAATAATAATAATACATTCTTTTGTCAGTGTAAACACTCACATTAGAATGGGGAAAGTTTATTTCATGTATATGTTGGGAATTTAAGATGTGGCAAGATATTATCCATATGGTATTTTTTGTATCTTTCTCTGAAACTTCTGGTACTATCAGCTGTGAGGCCAGACCTGATGGACAATGTGTCTGACTAGGATTATGTCTTTGCTTATGTTCTTCCTGACTAGCTGTATACTGCACATTGAAATCTATTGCCTTCCACAGATATAACTTACATGTTTATTGCAAAAAAGTTGCAAACAAGTCACTTTTTCCTATAAAACAGATATATATCTGTTGCTTGACATTACCATAGAATTTCTATTCATGGAAAAAATTAGATTGGAACCCTCTGCCTTCCTCTCCAGAAATAGTATATTCCCTTGATTCAATAAAACAATTATAAACAGATTATATACCTGATGTAATTACATAGTCAGAGATTACTCTATGGAATTTCTTGTTTATCATATACAGCTTTAAATATATTCTGTTGATGATCACGCTGGCTGTATTAACTGAGTTGTAATGCACTGTTTAAAGAAGAAATGAGACTAATATTGTGATGGAGAGTGCTGCACTACACTGGTACTTAATAAAAGCATGGTAGACATCAATGATCCATTTTTGAAGGCAGTGTACACTTCATAAGATATAGATAACTAATCACTGAATCTTCTAAATTATTAGAAAGTATGACTTCCACACTTCCTGTTAGCTATACTGCATGACCCTGTAGAATTAATAGAATAAATTATTTAAGGTGAAGGATCACAATGATTTCATTAGGAGCAAAACTGAGGTTTGTTTGCTTAGTTCTGTTTCATGTTCTCRTTTTGATTCATAGTCATAGACTGAGCCCCCAGGAAAAAGTGGTAATGGAGTGCTGCAACGAAGCTGAAAGTTGAGCTTAACAGGGGGACACAAAGCACAGCAGCAGAAGAAACTAAGGGGATTTATTGCTATCAGCTTGTTGAATGAGGACATGAACCACATTGTTAAAGACAGTTTTATGGCTGAAAGTTATAAGTATTGCTGGCAAAAGATAGTTAGATAAGGTTGCATAAGGAGAAGGAAGAGCTGAAGAAAGAACCTAAAGTTTTGAAGCGTTTAGTCCATGATGCACATTAAATGTGGTAGTGTTCAAGCGCATACCTGTGAGTGACAGATGAAAAGGTTTTGTTTATTTAGCAGTTTTTCTTGTTATTTTTTCTACTTTGTTTCAGATTTACTACACACAATAGCCCTGTTTCCACACTAAGCTTACGTACAAATTAACTTATTGTCYTGTACTTTAAAGCGCACTGTTCTTGGAAGACATTTAGCTGTGAAGCTGCTGCTAAACTTTGCTCTCACTTGACTTTCCTTTGGCGCAATCTGTTAACTTCCCTTCAGCCRCATGAGTAAAAAAAATACTAATGCAGCTTCAGAGAAATACAGGCACTGGTACAAAGAGAAGGGAAGAAAGAGATTTGAACACAGTGCCAGTTCATTCCAGCAATCGCCTTCTGTGCGCCCTGTTCAACTAAAGCTGCTCTTAGAAAGTATTTTTCCTGAATTCCCTTTGTGTCTGTTCTCAGAAACACATGGCGTCCATTAATACTTCCAGTTCTGCCCCACAGTCATGTGCTGGGTTGGCAGCAATAAAATAAGCAAGAACTGCATGAATGAGGCCAATTTTTTGGTGAAATACTAGACCTCTCAGCTATGAAGCAAAATGGTAAACAACATATGCAGCAGAAGATGATGACAAATGGAAAAAATCTCTGGAGAGCTGCTTAAACTACCACCGAGAGGCGTACTGTCTCCTTGAATCGCACTTACGCTTATTAAAGACCCCTTTTATCACTTATAAGTATCTATTATTTATATAGGTTTTATACTCATGCCAGCATCTTCTTTAAGCAGACTATTAGAAACATCAGTGCAACCTGATGAATTCTACAGATCCCACACAGGCTTGTATAAAACTTCATCAAAACACTTTAACAGTTTTTGGATTTTTTTTTTTTTTTTTTTTGCCTTTTTTTTCCAAGAGCACAATGTATTTCTCAGTGCACTACGTAAGTAGAATGATTTTCCACTCAAGTTATTTCCCACAGATTCTCATGGGTGGCCTAATTGTTTTATGAAGGGAAAAAAAAATAAAGAAAAACAAAGCCTGACTAATGATGAGAACAATTTCCAGGAACAGGCCAGATATTTGAAGGCTATATATTCCTCCTTATATTACCCTAACGTAAATGTTTACTTTACTGGAAAGAGTTCTGAATTACCTTGAGAAAAGGGTTTATATATGTCTGTTCTAAAAGAACTTGTGATACATTAAATGTTAAATAAAACCTGTCAAGCAGATTTTAACATCTTCAGTCACGCTGACTACAATCAAACTCACTTTTTGGAATATGAACCCCAGGTGGTATCTTAGCGTTCAACTTTCATCTCTGAAAAACTTATGAGAAACAGCTAAGAGAAACTTACTTATCTACATTAAAGAATACTGCCAAAGACAATTGTTACAAAAGAAATAAATTCGCCAAAATCAAACCTTAAGTGATTCACATTCCCACTATAACAGAACTGCTTCAAAAAACAAGGGGCAAATCTCTCTCTGAAAAAAGAATCTGAAAGTAACCTTTAACAAGCCCTTTGAGAATAGCTGGAGCTCATGTTTTTCTTTGAGGTAATTAAGTCCTAATGAAGAGGAATTTGAAGTTTCATCAGCTATTTTTTAGTACACTTCTATACGTCTTCTATACAGTATATGCAAGCAAGATCTGAGAACTGTGCGAGTACGCCCTCCACAGTGCAGTGCAGCTTACACCAACACGCCACCAAGGTTCTTTGAGAGGTTTCTTGTACAGTCACAGTCCTTACAGCATATAAATGGGGGGCAGGTTTAGCTCAGCTGGTTAGAGCATGGGGCTGCTAATGCTGAGGTCATGGGTTCAATCCCCATATGGGGCTATGCTGAGGGTTGGACTAGATGATCTCCAGAGGTCCCTTCCAACCTTACCATTCTATGATTCTACGTTTTACAGCCACGCCTGCAGGAGCACCAGTTAGTCCTTTCCTCTCACTTTTGAGCATATCTACGCCATAGCGACGTGAACTTACAGACTCATTTAGTGCTCTGTCAGGAATCCTATAATGGAAAATGGAAAGGAAGATGTTTTCTTCCTGGCTGCTAGGCTTCCTCTCACTGTTTTTTCAGAGCCAAGACAATAGTTAGGAAAAAACAAACTTAACTGAGAATGTAAATACATGGAGTTCCCCTCAAAGACCCACAGCTGAAGAGACATAGCCTTCATTTCTTTATCAAGCAGCTTTTTAAAAATTGAGCTGGGTTGTTAAGCCACTGTGAAATTCTAATCAGATGGTGACTGGTCCACAAATCAAGCACCCCAAAGCAGAGCACAGGATTGCTAAATCTACAAGCTGTGTTTTGTGAAAGTGTGGCTAGCTCCACTCTATAGCTCTCACATTTCTGAAACAGTTTTCCTCCAAAGCATATCACAAGGAGGGTCTGTCTCTATCCCCAGAGAATGTAACCTAACCCCAGCACGAAAGGAGACATAGGTAGATAATAGCTCTTTTCTGTTCAGAGTCTTAAAGCACTTAAGCTGACACATACAAGTAACAACAGATCATATAAAGATTAACAAAACACAGTTTTAGAGACATTCTAAATTCTTTTTCTAAGTTCTTCCAAATCCTTTGGTTCTATTTGGGCAATAAATTAAAGTCTTTAGCCATCCAGTGTGTCATATTTTGCTCTTCTTTTATGTGAATATACAGCTTAAAAAAAAACTGCTGACAAAATAATAAGTAAAAAAATCCAGGTATCACTTAAAAAAGTAAATGAGTAAGAGTTTGCTTTGATGGAATATAATGCAGTTAAAAGTCAGTCATGAGAACTTCCAGTTCACTCATTTCTACCAACAGTTATTTACATMCACCTGCAGTTGCTTTTTCCACCTGAAGATTATGACAAACAAGCCAAATAAGAAATACTGTAGGGCAGTGGTAGGCAAAGCACTGTATAGAAAAGGAACTAACTGATCCCCAAGATCTGTGGAGGGAGTTTCTACCTCTGAGTACCTAAAGGCAAGCACCAAATTAGCATTTGGTTGCACTGACAAGGGCAGACTCACTGTACCTGAGACCTACCTGGTGTCAGGACTCTATATTAAGATGACAAAAAGGCCCTTGCCAAATGTATGGCCAAACACCGAATGCAGAGGGTTTCATCAACTATTACAGGCAGTTTTTCCCTCAAACTACTCCTATGAGGCTAGAGCTGTTTCCTGCTGAGACTATCAAGAACACATCAATGTGTTAAATATTTGGGTGAGAGGAGGGGGAAGAAGCATCCTAAAGCTTTAATAAATACCTATAAGCTCCAGATCAGATTACAATCACAAATATCTTCTAAATAAGCTATTAGAAGCAAGAATTCTACAATGAGCAACTTGTGATCAAGATGCATTTTGCATCTTTTTTTCAACATCTGTAGAAATTAGCAGCTTTTGTTGCCTAATCTTGTATATTCAGCATCTTTGGCAATCCACAGTATCTTAAAGAACAAAAAGCAGAGGGCTTCACTTACTCTTTGTGCATTACCAACAACTAGTTGAAGCATCCTTTTTTCTGGTGAAATGAAGGAAGCATCCCACCATTCTGCCTTCCCAGTGGCTGTCATAAGGGACAACGGCATCTCCTGTTGGCCTTCCTCAGCAGCTTCAGATTTCCAGTGTCTTCATATCCATTCTAGGTGGTAGGAGTGCTTTAGGCTAAACTCTGCTTTGTTTGAGGACTAATACCTCATGTCCAAGGAAAACAGATCCTGCTGGGATTTCACAGATTGACTTGAAACAAAAGGATTCACATACCATTATCACATTCCTGGCTTTCTTGTCCCCATCTGGTTTTTATACTGGCAAATATACATCATACTATTGACTATACTTTTCTTCCACCAATCCTGCCCCACAAGAAATCCTCAGCAGTTGTAATATTTTTAAATAAATTACTGTATAGAGTTAAATGTCTAATGCAATAAACCAATGTTTTCATATAAAGAGCAACTAGTCAAAACCAAAAAGTAAAACTTACTTCTGTTTAAAATTTTTCATGAAAAGTTTGTCCTTTCATCAAAATTTCAACTTTCAGATCACATCTCCTTAGACTCAAATGGTGAAATTCGCATTGAAAGTAAAATGAAGTAAAACATAACAGGCCATAATTCTTTAAAAATAATTCATCCGATTTCTTGTAAGTTTTCAGCTACAAATATGTGCATTCAGATTACAGTGCTTTAAATTAACAAGTTTTTTGGAAATATCTCACCATATCAAAATAGCACACTCGCAGGCCAACTGCATGCAAAACAGGCAGGAAAAGCCCATATTCTAGGATCAACATGGTCAGCTCTACCTTAAAAGCCTTCTTATTAACTGTTCCATCTCTCATCCTCATTGCTATAGGCCTGAATTTCACATACAACATAACCAAGCCTTTTTGCTGAGTTTTAAATAGATTCAGTGTTCCATATCTGAGTGACACCTAAAAGGAGACAAGAGAGGAGGTAAATCTGAATACAGAGATATTTTCAGGCTCAGATCCGTCTTCTATTCAAAGAAAAAAAATCTTTTCCTTAAAACTGTGATGGAAGATTCTTTACTACCAATGCCAGAGAGTAACTTGACTTACTAAACTGAACAACAGAAGTGTTACTCATCAGAAATACGTGAAACTATCAAAATAGGATTGACAGATGTAGAAAGCATAGATTACTATTAGCAACAGATTAACACAAAAGCTCTGAATTTAAACCTCAAATCAACATCAAGCCAACAAAATAAATTCATTTTAATACTGAAGTTGAAATCACATTAGGCATTGAAATTGTAATTCCCAACTTCAAAAGTTTTCACTGGAATATGAATTTTCCACCAAGTTAACAGCTGAGCAGCAATCTCAAATTGACTTGAAATCTCCCTTTTAGACATCCAGTATTACATGATATTGCCCATTTTTCCCCAGCAAAGTGACTATAAAAAACTCTTTCCTAACTTAAGCAAATCTTAAAAAACAAGAAAAAAACCTACATATGACAATGTTATATCTCAAAAACCATCTAAAAAAGAAACCCTACTTTAATAAGTAACTACAAGATAATCTTGAAGGATATTTAAACTTGTAAAAGTTTTCTCTGGTGTCATGGCAGCAGAAACTTCACAGGTACTCACAAACATGCACACAGTCTTTCCTTCAATCCCTGCAAATAAAAAGGTTAGATGCTGCCCAAATGAAGGCACAGACAAAATACAGAAACAATGAGGGAGAGAGAGAAAACAAAATGAAATCACAACTTAAAATAGTTCAGAGTTTAAAGACCTGTACTTGTCAGACTTCTGGAACACCAGAGTAAGTTTGATCTATTGTTATTCATAGAAGGCTTCTTGTTCATAAGTCTTGCTTTGACAAGGATAGAGTAATTAAAAGCAGCAGTTAATTGTTGCAGCTGTGGGATCTTTTCCTGAAGATGATCGTACTCAAAAATAGTCTAAAAAATAAAATAAAACTAAACAAAAAACCCCACTTCCTCACAGAAATTGTTGGCTTTGCTAGGAAGGCTCGTGGGCTTTTATTTTAATTCTTATTGCTGAGAAATTTCACACACTCACTTTTCCACTGAAAATGTCTGAAAGCCCTTTGAACAAAGCCAGGAGAAAAGCAGAATTGGAATTGTTAATTCCAGCCAAGATTTAATCTGAACATTGGTGGTGGATATCAGCTTGGGTCAAGTCACTTTTTAAAAAAGCAACTTTACAAGGACAAGGATCTCCTGCCTTTCCACCTCTCACATGTAAAATCTGAAAGCATAGACAACCATTTACAAAAAAGCCATTCTGGTTTTAGCTGAAGCATCTGAATCAAGTATCTTCAAGGCATTGATCTATGGAAACAAATTGCAAATGAGGAGAACAAAAAAAAGAAAGAAAAAAATCATTGTACCAGAAGTCCAGTCACGCTAACACTCATCCACCAAGAAAAGACAGTTATATTCAGTTTTAGAAAAATATTCCCTTATCTTTTTGGGTAAGTTAAGAAAGACTAAGCTTCAATTCTTCTTCAATTCAAAAAGTCCTAATTCTTGCAAATAAAGCAGTTCTGGTACTTTTTATACTTTGAAATCAACCCACTGTTCTAACCACAGCTGTAGACCTTAATAGCAATTAGGTGATTTAGTGATTTGAAGCTCCGTAAGATACCAGATACATATTTTTTTGCCCACAGTAGTTGCTCTCCCACTCAAGCTTTTCCTTTCCCCTACCATTCACTAAATTTGAAGAAAATTTGTTTTGCAAAATACAGAATTGTAGCTGAAGCAGTTTTCTACATCAGCTCAGAAAATTTCTATCTCTAGCCTTCATATTACTAGAGAGAGACAACGGTAAAACTTGTGACCAGTTGCCAAAACACATTCATCCTCTCGAGTTTCTTCCACCTACTGGCTTATCGCACACAGTTTAGTTTTACTCTCAATTACATCTGCGCAACTCTGACTGCAGCGCTAACAAGCATGTATCATTACTGAGTGTTAGAAAGAGTCCAGAGCACCCTAATAGCCAGTGGATAGCGTACTGAATTACTCCCTCTCAGGCAAAGGCACCAAAAGGACTGGATGTTAGCTAATCTTCGCGTACAATGCTGCATTATGCTTACAGCTCTTAGTATAAATGAGTAGACAAATTTTTGTTCAGAAAATAAGAGGTGTATAATTTGGTGTTACATTTTGTTCCTAGTCTTCTTTTCCTTTCTCCTAAAACTGCAATTTTGTGCATGCAGGCAGTCTAATTCAGGAATCTAGACAGAGATATTTAGACATGAACAAATGAAGAACAATTATTTATTTGATGAAATCCCATCATTTTCCCTTCTAAGAGGGAAAAAAAAACCCMAAAAAATAGTGCCACTTGCACCGACTTAAGTCAAAAGTGTTAAAATACTATGACAATTACAGTTCTAATGCTAGTGGGGAAGAGAGTATCTCAGGCAGAGAAGAAAATACACCCCTTCGTCTGTGAGCAGACACCGCTGTCAAAATTCAGCACCTAACAGCAACATGTATGTGTCTCACCTTCTGCTAAAAAGTTGCATTTCAAATAGTGTTTAACTCACATCTGCACAGTAGAGCTCTTTAGATTTAATTCTTAGCCACTGGGACTATAAAGAAACAAATTAAAACCTACTGGTCTTAAAGTTGTCTAATTTACATCACTTTGAACAGAATAGGGTACTAAAAGAAATAACAATGGCAAATAGAATCAACTTTTTTTCCCCACAGAAGAAAAGTCAGACTCCTATGCTGTCCTATAATTACAGCAGACCTATGATGTACAACAGGACTTACAGTCCCATTACATTTGCTTTTAAATATCTTCCAGAAAAAGAACCATCTTCCATAGTCTTAAGCTCAGCTGTGCAAACATTGCATCTAACTCATATTTCATACAGAAATGTTTTCAGCATAATAGAGCACTGATTGTATAAGAAAATGTTGAAATATATATTACTTGCACTTTCTCTTCTTTATCTCTATCCCTTTCCAAATCACATGGAAATTCTTATTAATTACTTTTGAAGCAATCTTAGAAAAGCATGGGTAGCAAAAATGATCAAAAAATAGGCCTGCCCTGAATCATCGAATCTATAATATACATTTCTTAGATTGAATATGAGATATTAAAAAGTGAACACTGACTATACATCATCTCAATCTCTGCTTTCAAATTAGATTTCCCAGGTGCCTTTAACTACTTTCTTAAAATTCCCATGCTGTGATTAATATTACAATTATGAACCTCTGTTAATTTGGAGGAAAAATAGCCACCCTTCAAAAACACACAAAGTTTCAGCTAAAAAAAAAAATAAATCTTATCTCTTCTAGAAATCATTTTAGAAATGTTGACTRACTAATCTTCAGTGTAACTCTGTGGAGCAAACATTCAATTATTGCTGTTCTGTGCTTTAACAGATAGCCATCACCACCACAATTGTTATGTTATTTCACATGTAAAAAGGAAAACTTAGGGAGGCATATCCTCAACTGCATTTTCCAAATCCCAAGCAACATTAGCCAGGTTACAGTTACATAAGGTCCTCTAAGTTTATCTAAAAATATGCAAATTTTTGAGATATGCTTTGATTTACTTTAATTTGCATATAATACAGTTTTCCAAGAGATGCCTTCTTTACTTTATGCTATTGACAAAAGCAGCATCAAAATCATTCTTAAAATTATTTTGTCCCAATCTCTGTGGAATTTAGAGCCAGAAGCACATTTTAAAGGGAGAATTTTTTTTGTCCTTACAAACTCCACAAACTAGATTTTAAAAGCCAGGAAACTCTGACTTCCCCACGTTTCTACCTTTGCCAGAGTTTAGATTGGAGCTCTGAATAGAGGAGGTGGATGACTATGTGTGCACATATGTGCATGTGTGCACATGTTCAGGGCAGGGACGAAGGAGGGGAACTCTCTCAAGCAGGAAAAAAAAAAAATAAAAACAACCCTTGCTTGTGTGTAAAACTTCTCATGTCCTMGTAGTGTGGGAACTCATTATGAATACTTTCATATGCAGTCAACAGGTTGTGCTGCAATGATTCAAGAGTGTAAAATGTATAGAAAAATCACCTAGTAATATAGGAGAAAAACTCGTAATATCAAATTCAGACAAAATTGCAGGAGGATAACCTGGATTACAGGGTAAACTGGAGGCAAGTGAAATGCAAATACCTGAGCTGGTGTAACACCCAAACTATTGTTGGAGGGAAGCGACAAGAAATTGCTGGCCAGGACCATAGTTTTTACAACTCATCTACAAGGTGTGATCTAGAGAAGCAGAGTCTATGCTCACTCAGGTTGCAGTGTAAGCTCATCAGTGACTCAGAGATACTGTGTATTTGAATCACCTTCCAGCTCCAAGGTCTGCACTGAAATATCCTATCAGAAATATCCTGGCACAGCTATCAAGGGTGCAGCTTCAGGGAATATATTTACGTTGYGTAATTCATGGACCCAGTTCAGCCAGAAATTGCAACTCGATCAAATACACAACTACTTCTCACTCAGGTCTGCCTAAGAAATCTGACAAAGATTCTTCATAYTAAAATGGAAATGGAATACAATTTTGTTGATAGAAATACTGAAAAAATTCACAGCTAAATTTCTTCTGGAGTGATTCCAGAGAACTCAGTGCAATTACACAGGAATGAAATAATATCCAATCATATCTGTATTTAACTGAACTTTAATTTATATCTCTTAACTTTGATGAAAAGAATAATTGTAGTATAGATGGAATGGGATGTCCTTTCCACAGCTGGGAGGAAAGGATAAAAAAGTGCTTCAAAACATATTTAGCATCATTATATTTAATCAAAATATTGAAGAGTGATGTGAATATGTTCTGTCAGAGGTGCAAACAACCCTGTCAGCCCAGGGATTTCAGTACCCTTCATTACCTTTTCCTCATTTGATTACGAATATTAAAATGTTTATGTTCATATATTCACAAATTCTAGATCCTCCTCTAAGCCAACAAGATAGATATAAGAACATGTCAAGCTTAAGGAAAACCCAGAGAGACAGTGGTGTAGTGCACCTTTAGAAAGGAGCTCTAGATCAGTCTGCATGAGCAGTTTCATAGTTTTATCTATAAAGCATGGGTAAGCCCAGCAGCATATGGCAGCATTCCTCTTAGTGACAGTGTGCCTCCAGAGGCATTACAGAGCTTGCACTCTGCTGCTAGTTTATATTCAAGTGCACCCAGCACACGATTATCTATCACTAACTATGTTTAATTTAATAGCAACTGGTCTTCTCCATAAGAAGTGGCATCAGTAAAGTTTCTTTTGCATAGAACAGTAACTGACATTAAGAACAGTATAGTCCCTCCTCTTGGTTTCATTAAACAGAATTTCAGTTTAGAGGAATAATAAAATGCGTAACTGAAAGAAATTCTGTCCCAGCACACTATAAAGAGTACGTCCAATACAACAGAAAAATGCTGTATTTGAAAGGACATTTCAGTCAAGAAAAATTTCTTTATGGTTCTCCTTGACTTTCCATTTCAAAATAGACTAGCTCCTTTGGCACACAAAAAGCTGATCAGTAGATTTAATTATTCAGTGATACAGACTGCGGTTGCTGACACTGCTGCTCCTTAGGATTAGCTGCAATAACAGATAACCCCTAGTGGAAGATTTGTCTCACCTTCCAAACTGCTGCACCTCTAAAAGCTCTCAGTCCAAAGCAGAACAGAGTATATAGCTAGTTCTTTTATTTTCATGTCATCCTCTATCGTACAACTCCATGCTGAAGAGAACATCATCTAGAAGGAAACAGGCCCCAAGGAATAACCTTGAGAAAAGGTTTCCCTGTCAAAGCAAAACTCTTCTCTCAGCAATTCAATAAAGGTAGATGATATGCCTGAAACATTTTGCATGCATCTCCTTCTCTTTACCTACATTTTGAGAAACAGCACATATTTTAGAGTAGGGCTGTTCTACACATCTCCAGAACATGTAAAACACTAAGTAATGATTAAAAATTCTCTGGTCTCTTCTGTATCCAACGGACTAAGAATCAGGCCTTCCAAATGTCAGAGAAAGCTTGCATGCATCATTTTCCAATCCAAGGACCTAACTTTGGAAGTTAGATTCTGAGTGCTCCAGAGAAACATTGCATACAAAGCCAAATAAGCACATTATAAACAGTAAACACAATTACTGAAGGAAAAAGTTGTTGCATTGATCTAATCAGAAAGCAGATTGTTGGTAATTAACCTGGAGCAGGAAAAGCAAACAACATTAGGGTAGGAGTCTTAGAGATGTTATGCACTGGGAAGTGAACAAAAAAAGAAGCCAGAAAACGCTTATCATTTGTCAGCCTAGGAAGTGAGCATGCAGAGATTCAAAATATGTTTTCCATTAGGAGGAAAATTCTAGCTAATCTTTCAAAAGTGTTTTCTTTTTTTTTTGTTTTGTTTTGTTTTGTTTTTGCAGAATTGTCTTAATGCAGATCACAGCATCAGTCTTTCAAAGGAACAGGTAAGTTGAGTGCTGGAACATGCTAACACTTTCTTCCCATTGATCAGCAGTACCAACTTCAGGAAGGAGAGCTACTTAAAAAAATTTTAAATATATATATATATATATATACACATAAATATTTTTAAAAAATCACATTGCAAACCTTAGTCAAATCTTCTGCTGTTGGGTGCATTCTCCAGATTCCTCCTTTGCTTCAGTCAAGAAAAACTGAAACTTTTCAAGCTATAATCTGGTCAACAAGAAACATGGGGATGAAATAAAACAGTCTGGTCTATCTAATTAGAAGATATCTAATGAAAAGCAGCTCTTGTTTCATCACTTGGCACTGAATACAAACCTCAGTTCAAAATAAGAAAAAATGCAGCAAAAAGCAAACCAGACACTAGAGATGCAAACTCTTGATTGGAATTCCGCACTTGAACCAAAGCAGAAACAGTGATAAGAAAATCTTGTGAGATGTCTGAAATCAAATACTTTTTCTGGTATTTGCAGTTCAGGAGTGTATCTCAGGAAGCTAGAAGAGGGTCAAAGCAAATATCCTTTAATGATATTTTTAGAAAAATTTTTAGAAAAAAGGATGTTATTATACACATTTCCCATGATTTTAATACCATCTTACTATTATTTTTAAAATCCCTATTAACTGATTTTTAAAATTTTTAACTCTCTGGAATATATTCCTCAGGTCATTTAATTGCACTGCATTCAATATAGCTGGAGCGCACGTTTCTGGGAAACTTGATTTTCTTAAAAGAAACTATTTTCTCATTAATAATGATAAAACAAATTCACTGACACATGCCTTGTCCTTAGCCACTTGTATCACTATTACAGAATTTGACTGGTGGCCACAGTGGGTCACAATGTTCCTACTCAGCATCCAACCCTGGAACAGGGGCACAGAGAGGTTGTCAAATCTCCACTATTGAAGACGCTCAACACTTGACTCCTCAAGGTCCTGAGCAACCCAATTCAAKTTGGCACTGCACTGAGTGGGGCTCTTCTTTAACAAGATGATAGAAAAAGGTCCCTTCCAACCTAAACTGTTCTATGATTCAATATTGTAAGTGCTCATCATTCAGGCATAAAAAAGGCAATAAAAAGTACCACACATACCTTGCAAAGCAGAAACCTGAAAAATGTAAAGGAAAGGTATCTGATAAACATTTTGGTGATATGGTAAAAGGTTTGTTTGATTCCAAACTACATCAACAACCATTTTTGCCTCTAAATTTTGCTACAAATTGTCATGACATAGATGCACAAATCTCCTGCAAACAAATTAGCAAACAGAGAATCGAACTAGCTTACAATCTACTAATATCATTCTATTATGAAAAGTTGTATTCTGTAATCTTCACTTCAAGTGCCATTCTGCCATTTAATCGTTCTGCTATTCCCAGGTTCAAATTAARAATTTTCTCAGCATTTTAATGCACAAAACCAGTCTATAAATTACATGCAACTTACACCTCTGCAACAGCATAGTAAAGCATGCTGCTAAATAATATCTCCCCCCCCCCCAATTTTCACAGACTGTGTTTTTTTCGACATTTTCACAAATTGTATGTACCCAAATGAAAAAAGGGCAGATGTGAAAGTGCAATTAGGAATCAGTAAGAGGAGGAAAAATAATTGAGATAAATCAGTATAGGCAAACTAATTAAATTAACATCTCTGTATGATATATTAAGGTTGTTTGTCTCTTTTTTTTACTTTTTATCATAAATTCACACATAAAATAATTGCTTTTTATTAGACGTATATGTGAACTTTTACTATATGTGAACTTAGGAAGAAGTTTAAGAAAGAAAAATAGGATACTATGGGGAAAATATAAAAAGAAACAGGAAGAATGTCTACATCATTAATATGCATTTGGAAATAAAAATGCAATTCTATTTTTCTAACATCACATATATGATGTGATGCATCTGATCAGTGAGGCATCTGATTAATTTAATGTTCAATACTAAATAGAATATTTATGACTATGCATCTTCACTGACTTTACAATTTTCTACTTTAAGGTGTGTTTCTCAGCACCAGCCAAATGAGCGTGACTACTTTTCTGCGCAGAGACCAGAAGAACCATTCACTGATGTCAATATACCTTTTCCAGGCACTGGGGTAAGAGACTGTCAGTGCAGTTAGGGACTATCCCTGTGGGAATCATCACAGCCATGCAAACAAAAGCATCTCTGAAGTCTTCACTATCCTGATCTCCCTTCAAATAAAATATTTCTCAAAACAACTAGCCACAAAAACCTATCTATTTCAGTAGCTATTCTCCATCCCTGTAAGCCTGATGGCTTCTTAAAGCATATGAAACCAGAGACAGCATTCTCTTGATAACAGGTACCACCACATCATCACTCTGAAGTCAGTAACTTCTTTTCTGCTAGATGGTTATTTAAACACAATCCGACTCTGAATCTGTATGCAAAAATCAGTTTTACTTTTCACTCCACTAGTTTTGATAGCAGGAACAGAATTTCATTGTACCAGCCACATTAATTTGGGCACATTCAAGTGGGTATTAGGAGAGGGGCTTCTCAACACATTTGGAGTAAAAGACTTCAAGAGTATTGTTTCTCTAAGGCTAAGCTCCAGGATCATATCCATGAAGCAAATCCCTAAGGCTTTGTAATTTGGCAATATTCCACAGGAAATGCAATCAGGCAGTGTTTCTACCTACTGAAAACACTCTTAGACTAAAATGCTGTACATCTCGCAAGAAGTGAGCTCTCCTGCCAGGCCCAAATAGTTAACTACATATTTATTGCTGAATATGTCATTACTATACACACACAGATATCCATTAGGGGCTCAGCTTCTGGGGTAAGAACCTTGCATGGTATTTTTCATACTAGAAATTAATAACAAATCTGTGTCTATTTCTAGTGGCTTTCCATTTCTCCTGCTTCTAGCAAAGCCCAGACTCTTCACTATATTCCCTACATAAGAGAATGAATTTATAATACAACACAAACATTCATAAGGATGCTTTTTTGCCACACTCCAGTGTTTCCATTTCACTATCATCGAAGGAAGTTTGGAGCATAAAGTACATAGGAATGTATTCAGCATTTGTTCAGTACACTGGAGAAAAACATAGGAATTATCCTATGGTCCTCTGATCTTAAATCTAGCAATGAAAGGCCATAAGGGAATTACCGAGCACAATAATTATCAACGTGTAGAAAACTCCAAATGCTCTCCTGCTCCAAAATACTTCACAAGCATGAGCAACTTGAATACACACACGCACACACACACACAAATCTACAAAAAACAAGACAAAGTTGTCCCCTCCCCTCAAAGAGGCAAAAGCTGGCAGGCTATTTTGACAGCTCTAGGGTTCTCACTGCGAGTATGGTTCATAATCTCAGAAAACATTTAGTTCTGCATGTTCATGGTGAGAAAAGGATGGAGAAAAAAGGAAGGGTAAATACAACATAACTAAGGTAAAAGAAAGCAACMGTCGTCCCTGAAGTACCATTGCTCTCAAGGAACACTAAAAGCAAAGTAGGGGAAGAAACAAAAGGAAGTTGCAGTAGAGCTTTTCATGCTGCCTGCTTCACAACAGAGCAAATCATCTGTGATTTGATGATTCAACTCTGCTTTCACTAGAACAGTTTCTACAGCATTTTGCATATAAGCTACCTTTTTAAAATTCTTCAATTCCACAGAAAATTAATTTCAGTCATGTTGCCACTATCTTGAAATTGGATGCGTGCATGTGTGCATGTGCAAATTTAAATATCTATATAAAATGGAACGATTTAGAAAATGAAAATTGAATTTATCCCTTCCTTAACTACATCTTAAGAAAATTAAAAAACAAAGCCACTGAATGACTTGCGACTGCAAATCTCCCTGGCTTAACACACTAGACTTGTGTCACAGTCCTGCACTGCAGTATACTCCTCCTTCAAGGCAACAATTTCACTTCTACTCAATTAACAGCTGTATGCTGTTCTCTATTCTAGGTTCTCCTAGAAGCTGCAGTCTCACAATATTTAGAATGACATTAGGTTAAAGGGTTGATATAAGGCTGACTTCTCACTAATTTGTAATTAAAACATGAGAAAACATCAGCTTTCACATTTAAATAACATCTCATTGGAAGCAAAGATCAGCTCTGTTAGCTGGCTTCTCTGGAACTACTTTATAAACATTTAATTAAGTGTTTAATTTCAATCTCTGTGTCTGTCTCCTCTTTCCCAAATTTCCAAAGCCCTCCAACCTATGTAAGGTAAGCAATTGACTTCTATCAGCCCAAAGATAGAAAAATATTCAAGAAGGTAACTTTTTCAGAAACTTTTTTATGAAGACCAAAAAACACATCCCCCTAAGAAAACAAAAAAACCACACACAGTGCACCTCCCTAAAAATCAATCTGATTTGGAAAAAGCCATGTAGTTTCTCTTACTGAGGCAAAAAAACTAGCAATAAAAGTAAATTCAAATTTCACCTCCCTCAAGTTCCTTCAGGAACTAAAATCATTTCCTTTCCACCTACTACTTTATCTTAAACAGAATCTTCCTTTTTCCTTAGCAAAGCACAGTAACCAAACCTTAAAATCTTCCTCAAACATCCAAAAACAATTCAATTTGCTTGTCAAAAGTCTTTTCTCAAAATAACATGTTCCTCCAGATTGTTTTTCCAATGCATAAAATATCTTCTAGYGTCAGAAAAACAAGCTATTTTAATTAAAAAACCCTAAGTACTGCGATTACTCTTAAATGATATTATTGTTGGCTTCATGGCTAGAAGGGGTTCAGTGTTTCACACACTGAAAAGTACTGCAGTACTGTACACATCCGTTTTTGTTGTGTAATAGCCCTCACCTTTCAGCTCCAGCAAAAAAAAGGACAAAAAAACTCAGAGGGTCTGTTGGACAATAGACAGTTTCACAAATGTTCTTGTTTATAGGTCTGCCTAGAATATATCAAGGTCCTTTCACTGCCTAGGTCATATTGACTCACAGGAACAAGCAACAGGGCCACCAACAATCAGCAAGTGTTGTTAAAACTCATGTAGAATTACCTATGTTTTATCAGAAACTATAGTGTGAAGGCAAGTGTATACATGATATTTATATTGCCAATTACAGTAATGCAAAGCCAACATCCAGTTGATGTGCATCAGAAATGGAGAAATACAGTGGCAAATTCTGAAATCAAACACAGCATTTCTGGAAATATGTTTCCAGAGGAGCAAACAGTTAGAAGCTCAAAAACAGAGCTGCAAATCATTTCCTGCCAACATGCTGGGACAATTCTTAGCAAAAGCAAATTAAGAGTAATCTCTTTATATGAGCAGAAGAAAAATTGTTTATATCCTCTGATACAAAAAGAAAGCATGATGGCAGTTCTGAATTGAATAGTCATAGATTAAAAAAGGAATTATATAAAGTTACAGGAATTCAACAAATTCTCCTTTCTGATACTTCTACAATGCTCCCAAGTAAAGTTTTGGAAAATGATTTTTTTATTATTTAATATCTTTCTGCTCAGTCCGGAAAACGATTGATCTCATCTCTATTGCAGGAAATGGAACACATCAGCTGTGTGTATCTATACATATATATAGGGAAAATGGATTTTTTAATTAGGAAATACTAATTTTAATTATGTTTGAAATTATATTGCAATTAATTTATTTGACAATAAGCATAGATGTGATCTTCTAGTTTGGATGGTGTTCCTTAGCAATAGAAAGGATGAAGGATGTGACAGCAAAGTAATTTGCTTTTGCACCAGAGATTCACTTCCTACATTGTATATCCCTAAGTGATCCCTGTGGGAAAGTTTATAATAAGCTGAAAGATGCAAAGGAAAAACTAATGACAATCATAAATTTTTTTCAGTTTTCCAAAATTGGCTTCTTCTGTAAGTCACTCAATCACATGTGAACAGGCTATCAAGATACACAAGTTCATAGTAATGTTTGCTGGCTCACAGCTACCCCCCAGCTATGCGAAGAGATTTAAAATGCTGTTCAAAATGGTGAGTTCAGAGCAAAAGTATGTTTTTCAACACCATATTTGAATACTTAACTCCATAAACAAGACAATCAACTGTATACACAAATTAAATATTTTTCAACTCTCTCTCTCTCTCTCTCCCCCTGCCTTCCTCCCCGTCTGATTTAAATTTGCTAAAACTTCTTTGCTTCCCAGAGTAGAAGGGACTTACTGCCCCATCCCAGGAAAAACACTTGTCTTGACAGCAATTAAGTTTTTTAAATGAAAGAATAACTTTTTTTGTTGGATTTCAAGATTTTCGTATGCCTAAGAAGTCACAATCTTTAGTCCATTCAGCATTTTACCAGGAAATTACTTTGCACTAACTATTCACTACTTCCAAAGGAAAATACTCTACTTCAACCAAAACTTGGACTTCGGGCTACCACTCAGTCTTTGACAGAAAATTTATCAAATACTCACATTACAAAATTTTGAACTAAATATGTATAGCAGGATCAATTTATAAATGCTATGATATCAACAGTACTATTTGATATTTTTGCTTTTACTTAAAACTGCGAGATCAAGTTTTCTCACAGGAATGTAATAAAGAAAATAATGAAGGGCTGCAACACTGCCTTTGAATTACCCTAATATACATAATTGGAGTACAACTTCATTGCAATGGCTAAATTTCAGCTTTCCATATTTAAATTTAATTCTATTAATAATACCATGGTAGTAATAATACCATTTGTAGTGACACTTCCTTACTAAACCTTATTCATATAGTACAAAGAGCAAGTCCTGGTAAACATATTTACCCCTGTAATATATTTATTCTATAATACTAAAAAAATGTTCAACGTAAACCAATTCCAGGCTACCTACTTACAAGTCCTCTTTTTTTTTCCAAAATGCCTTCACAGAATGCATCATAATTCTTTTTAGTCTCTAGTATCATATTCACTTTTGCAAAGTGATTGAACATTTGGCTGTTTCTGAAAGTTCACACTAGAAGGGCAGTGCAATGCTGCAGCAAGCTGCCCAGAGTAATGTTTATCTCTAGAAGCTTTCAAAACTGAGCTAGATAAAGCCATGACCGACCAGACACATTAGTCCCATTTTGAGTGTAAGGTCAGGTTAGATGACCTCCTTCCAACCACATTTCTATGATTCTCCTACTGTACAAAGTACAAAAAAAGGTGTTGAGAGACTAGAGTGTAATATCTCAGTCTAGCTAACCTCTACTGTCCATTGGGTGAAGGGGTAAAGGGGACAGATGGACCTTTCTGCCCCTAGTAGACTCTTTATCTCTGGGACTCTTCCAGCTGGAAGATTATCCATAGCCTTTGCCCTTCAACACAACACCTTTTCCCCTATTCCAGACCCCAAGGACCTTTAAAATGACAGCATTCTCTTTCATCTTTTTTTCAGTTTTGGCTGACATTTCCAAATCCAGTAATACAACACTCAGGGCTAGAAGCCTGAGATATTTCTTATCTAGATTATTTTATCTTCACTGCTCAGTTTCTTTGATAGCTTTCTTTTTTGCAGTTCCAAGGTTAATCATCTCCTGTAAGCATAAAGAGACATTCAACATTATTTATAAAATACAACTCACTTCCCTCTTTATCATAAGACATGCCTGTCAAAGATACAGAATCTACTAGACAAAAATCATGCTATTTCATGAGCACATTCTTTCACAGCAATGGCAGCCAAATTCTCAAGTGTTTTATGAGGAAGACTGTTCTCAGCTTTCCAGGGAAATCTGTCACACCACAGAGCTTGAAAGCTGTAAGTGTCATTTCTCGCATTACCATTGGGAACTTTAAACTAACTATCCACTGTGAATGTGCCTGGCTATAGCTGAAATAAACTGATCATTCAAATGCACAGGCAGGACAACAACTGAGATGTTCCCCTTGCATAAGGGCAAGGTAGGATATACATGGTATGTATAGTCTGCTGACCACATAGGCAGTAACAAAAGTTGTACTATTACAGTATATATCTACATATGATGTTGTTTCATGGTGATGGCAGCCAAGCTCTCAAATGTTGTATGAAGACAACTATTTTCAGATTTCCAGGGCAGTATGTCCATACCACAGAACTATAAGTGTCATTTCTAGCATTATCCTTCAGAACTCTAAACTAACTTTCTACTGTGAATGTGCTTGGCCTATAGCTGAAATAAACTGATCATTCAAATGCACAGGTAGGATAATGACTTGCAATTAAACAGAAAATATCCCTGACACGGAGCTTCAATGCCCATATTTTATTACGAATTCTACTGTACAAAATGGATTTTTTCTCAGAACCTAGCACTCCAAGACTGACAAGRACCTCACTGCACAACCCCTGTTCTACCCTTAGTTTGTTATCATGCCTATTTTGCTTTCCCTCAGCCATGAGCAGCTGTAGAATACTCCAGTGATCTTTGTGGAGAAGCAGCTGTAGCCTCAATAGAGGCTGCATGAATGTGACAAACAGATTTCTCCTGCTTCGACTCTGCCTTAGCACGTACACACATTGCCCTTACAAATGTCTAGAATTTTTCTAAGAAGTCATATTACTACTGCTTTTTCTGTGCAGTACATGTTCTGTTTGACTTGAAACTGAGAGAGCGCAAGCTTAACTGCCCAGTCCCAGAATAGGAACACTGTATTTTCACGTCATAGCCAAGTTGTTTCACGTTTATTGCACTATCAGGAATAGCCACCATTTGAATCAGCAAGCTCTTTTGAAGCCAAGGTTATGCTTCATATGTTTACACCTAAAGCATGTCCATACAGATACAAAGAATGAACGAGCAACTTGTGTTAGCTCTAGCATCCATTATCTGTGTGTATGACGATTACTCTATTCCAGGTTAAAATGCACATAATAAAATTGAGACGTGCCTGACTAATGGAATTAAGTGCCTTTTCTCAATCACTACTCATATGATTCATTTCAATCAATGAGTGATGAATATCACCCTAACAAAGCAACTAGAAACTAAAATCAAATCTAAAATTCAAGAACAGATGCATATTAGGGTTGAAACACATGTCAACTAGTGTTCCAGGGATCTCATGCTGTGGCAGGAGCAGCTAMCTGTGCTGAGGTCAGCCCTGGAGAAGTGCAATGGCACTAATCTCACCTGCCTGACTCTTCAAAATGACCCAGAAAGCTGTTTTCTATTAGGGTTTTATAACAAAATAGCTTTGATGCACTTCTTACTTCACTCTCTATCCCCATTTTTTGAAGTTTAATTAACTTATTAGCTGAAAGTTTATTAACATGAAGTAAAACCCTAGTAAAGACAAGATTATCTGAAGTTTTCACACATTAGCAGATTGCTTTAATTCTTACTAGGGAAGCCTAGAGGACAGCTTCACCTTCTAAATTCCTATCTTTTTTCAGTTGAGTTTTAAATACAAGCAGAATAAGATATTTTGGCTCTGAGAAAGGCTATTTAGACAATACTCTTGGGTGCAAACTCCCCAGAATATGAAATACAGATATATTCTGCACATATGATGCCAGTGAAGGAGTAAGAGAATCCTGAAATTCCTCCATGAAACAGATTAAGAGTTAAAGCACCAAACCTGGAGGCAAGCACATTCAGAAGGCAGATATTTCTGGAATTATAACAACAAGGTACTAGTTTTATTTATTTAGTTAGGACTTAACGCCATTTTTTAATATCTACAGAATTCACAGTTTGAGTTTTCCCTTATTTTTGCCTTCCCTTTTATGCAGCTGCAATGCTTGCCTACCTGTTCTGTTCCTCTTTAATAAAACTCATCAATGAATTTCAGTCAGAGATGAAAATCTCTCATATATTAAGTTCTTTCTTATAAGCTTAATGAAGCTTAGGGTTTGGGTAGAGAAGGGATTCAAATTAGTGTCCTCACTGAGGAAAAGACTGCAGAATACAGTTAGAAATTCCTGGATTTGGATGACCTAAGCATGAGCCAGGTAATCAGCACATGTGTAGGTAACAGTTATTCCATCTGCCTCTTGCCCAGGTGGTAACTCTAGATACAAAAGAGAGAGAGAGAGAGAGAGAGATGAAACGGTAAAAGGGCTTACACAAGAAGGAAACTGCTATGTGGAACTTCTATATCAATGGCAATGTAAGAAAAACAGAGGTATTTTGCATTAGAAATCCACAGTACATTACTTACTTAATGACGTAAGTCTCAAAGCGAAGATTGTCTCTACAGGCTGTTAGTATTTAAGACTCTTCTAAATAAAGCTTCTTTCTTACATTGGAAATAGGAGCTTGCACATCCACAGTTTATAAACTCCTACCACAGATACCAATTTAAGTTACGCTAAAACTGTATGCAAAATAGGTTTAGTCTTTAAAATTCTGTTACAGTTCTATTAAGGGGGTACATCTGAAAGGAGATAATTCTAAATGTATCTGTAAAAAAGAAATAGCAGGATTCATTGTGTTTTCACATTAAACATTAAAATATTTTTACCCAAATTTTGAAGAGYCAATCTAAGTCAAAACTAATTTTCTAATTTGACTCACCCTGCAAATAAACATGGCACGAGGAAACTCATCCAAAATAGTTCAGAGTATTCACTTACGTCCTTGGACTTTCAGTAAGTTATTTTTCAATGACAAAAAGCCTTCATTAAGTAACATTAACGATGTTAAGTGATCTTCCAGAATGTCAAGTTCAACAGAATAGAAGCATCTTAACAGTCTATGTGCACTGGAAGTATGAAGAGTCATGTTGTACTACTAAAACCATGAAGCTTACAATAACTTCTAATACTTGCTCATAGCCAGACTGCTTACTGTCAAAAGAACTGATAGTAGAAAAATAGTACGATAAAACAGAAAGTTAACTGTAAAACAATTCTGGCACAAAAAAAAAATGTTTAGTCATCTATTACACACCACTACTTTTGACATATCAGACATCAATAAGAATTTCCAAAAAAAGATTATCCCTATGCAGGGGCTGATTAGTTTATTTGATCATTATTTTAGGACAAAGTTGAGTCTACTCTAAGTTATATTACAAATGTAGTCTCAGAATTGCTTGTAGTACTCTGAAATCTAATAATTTGCAGAATTTAAATCAAAAATAGTGGCCATGTGGCCACCTAACACAGTGTTAAATAAAATTAAAACAGATAGTGTTAAAAATAATTAAAAACAAATGTAGACAGCCACTTGCACTATTATTAACCTGTTATTGCTCAGTTTCCCTGAGTTAAAACTTAAAGTGATGTGAATCAATGACACTCCATATCATAAACCACAATGTTAGCTATAACTCATTTGGTCATTTGAAATTCTATCAAATTTTGTTTGAAAGGCTATCTCCAAAAATTCTTTGACAAAAGTAATCTGAGCTGGAAGTTTACAATTACAGGAGGTTTGGAAAGGCTGCCAAGTTTTATATAATGCAGAGTCCTATGAGTACGTTACGATTTTTTTTTTCGAAGAAACCCTTATCCCTGTCAACTTGTTGGTAGACATATGTTTTAATACCCGCTGTATCTTTTGTGCTTAGTAGTATGAGAGTTACAACTTTAAAAGAAATGGGGAGATAATGAGCATGACACAAGAGACACATCCTCCAAACTCCTTGCTTTAGAATTCCTACTTTTTCAGGGCCGTAAGTTCAACAGCTTTCCAGCCTCGGTTTTCATTTGCAGCACTATGCATAGCAAGGGATAGTTTATTAATATTCAATTACTTCTGTCTAAATGGAAAATCTGTATTCTACCTTTAATAGTACRAAATCCCAGACACTCCAAAGAAGGTTACTTAAATACTGTTTGAAACAAATATGTTTAGTGGGAGAYAGGAACTTCTCAAAGCAATGCTATAGCACTAGCTTAAATTATGTCTGGTTTTGTCTGCAGAAAAATGTGTTGTGTGGAAGAGGTCAGAAGGAGAATAAGCACACAGAACCATTGCAACTAGGTGTTACAGGGAAAGTTATAAACATTACTGACTTAAAAAGTTTTTCTAAAGGGGCCTACATCAAGCCTATTTGTAAATAATTATGTAAAAAACACAGCAACAGGGACTAAGTGTCAAACTGCTGGAGAAGCAAAGCTTAACATTATTAACCAGGTAATGGATAAGCATAAACGGGTAGCAGAGCTGTTTGTTAATTGAGTGACTTTATAAACAGATGTGAACCTGAAAGGGGTCTGTTGCAAGATGATTGTAAAGCACAGCTTTCAAGCCTTTTCCTAGCATGATTAAGGTATCGCCTAAAATCAACAAAGAACACAGGATTGCTCTGACCACCTGCAAGAGCAAATTTCTGCAGGAAAGAGGGAGATTTAAACAAAACACAACCACATATTTATTAAGAAATTCTTTTCATCATAACTGTAAAGGGACAGTCCACATTTCACTCAAGAGTAAAAACAAAAAGATTGCTTTAGTAGCATAGAGGAAGCAGTTTGTGACTGTTATACTGCAACACTAACAGTAGTATTGTTTGCCAAAAAGATCAATCTTCCTAGTCTGAACACAGGGATACGGATATTTCCTTATTTTCACAGTAGCCAATGGGAAAATATCATTACATCAATTCTTTATAATTTATTTAAGATATAAGTAAGTATTCTTTTTGGATTTGCATATGGCCCTTAAGAATGGGGTTTGTGCAGTACAATTCTCAACAAAAAAAGAGAGGAAAAAGTATCCAAGATTTTAAACAAAGGAGGGAAAAGAGGCAAGTTAATAGCTCTCCTTTGCAAAACAAACTGCATATGTGCTTAATATGGAACAGACATACTTGACACATAGAAATTATGAAAATAAATTCAGCTAAGACAACTTTATCATGACACGCATTTGAGATTTTCCAGATCTTAAACCAATTTCGTGGGACTGCTCTGTGAAACGCTAACACATAGTGAGCTATTTAAAACCAGTGACCCTCGGCCAGGCCGAAGAAAGAGTGCGGTTCCCGGTTAACACGTGCGCCGCCTCCGAGGGGGGGCGACGGGCGGCCGCCGCCTCCTCCGCGGGCGCCCCGGCCCCCTCCCGGCGGGCGCGGCGCGGCGCCCTGCCAGCCGCCCCCACCGCCGTCTCCGGGCCGCCCACGGCGCGGCGCTGACCCGCCTCCCGCCGCGGCGGGTATTTTCAGAGCGCAAGGCCGGGACRGCAGCGCACTTGGCCCGCGGCGGAGAAAGCCGTAGCGAGCGGGGAGGCGGCGCCGAGCCCTGCGCGGCTGCCTGGGCCCGAGGGGCGCGCCTGGCTGCGGGGCGAAGCCGCCGGCGGCAGCCCCGGCCCGGCGGCGCTGCCCAGCCACGCGGATGCCGGCTGCGGAGCGAGAGGACGACGACGGGGAGCTGCGAGGAGCGCGGCTGCCTCCGTCCCCTGCGAGCCCCGCACTGTCCCCGATGCCGGACCCGATGCGGCCCGCTCCCGTCTTCGCTGTGCTCGGTGCGTGGGTGAGTGAGGAGCCCGACGGCGGCGGGACGGCGGCTCCTCGGCCCTGGCAGCCTTGGCCCGCGGCGGCAGCGTTGCGCACGGGGAGGAGGGACCAGAGGGGAAAGGGGGAAGAAAAAAGGGGAGGGGGAGAAAGAACATCCCCAACAGTCTCTTCCTTTTCAACGACTCTTGCCAGGTGCCAGTTAAAAACACCCTGCAGAAGCTGCCTGCTCCCCACCGATTCCTCCCAGGTAAGAGCTGGCAGGGCGCCGCCGGGCCGGGCCGAGCCGGGCGCAGGGTGCCGCCGGCGCTCGCTCGCCCGCCCGCCCGCCCGCCACGAGGGCGGCAGCACACAAGCGCGCCCAGGGCGGCGGAGGGGCGCGGGGCCCCGGGCACGTTCGGGTGACAGGGGGAAGCGAGCGATCAGGGAAAGCCCGCGTTCCCTGAGAACTTCAAGGCCACCCTYGCGATCTCTAATCAAGAGGGTTAGGGTGAGTCTCTGTTCTATCCCTAAAATATTTATGCTTTTATCTTACGCATCTTTCTTTTGACAAACTGAAACTATCCATGAAAGAGCACCTGGTTGAGGCAGGGGAAGGATGAGACAGAGGGTTGTTTTCAGAAAAGGGGGGGTGGCAGGTAGAGAGTAAAAACATTTGGGCAAATCTTCCTTTCCCTTCACTCTGGTCGCTATTTATTCCTTAAAACAATCTTACTTTTTCAGGTAGTGAAAAATTCTAGATACATTTGTTCCCATATAGACATGGTAGTGTTTCTCAAACATGCAAAATTCCACCCCATCCTGAGGGTGAAGAATGGGAGAGGAGGGTATAGTAGGGACACAACATGCTCTGAAGTCTATACTGTGAGCAATTCCTGATGTAGCCTCTCCAGCTTTGCCTTGATTTCACATTTCCTTCATCAGGAATGATGGAGAGGAATTAGGCTTCCTGGGTAAGCGGCCTGTGAACTGTGCACCTGCAAGGCATCAGGCTCCCTAGCTGTAAGAGAACTTGTGTTCCCTATTCTGCAGGACTTGTGCTCCATTTTAGTCATCTGTTTAAAATCCAGCAATCACCATTTAACCTGTTTGGAGAGGGGTGGGAAGGGGTCAAATTCAGCACATCAGAGATGCATTAAGGGAAAAAAAAATGACTTGAAGTGTTAAAAGAGTTATTACTAAAATATGAAGGAATTCATATTACTGCACTAAGTTTACTGGCTGTTTAAGAGACAGCTTAGTGTATATTCCTATTGGAGACAAAGAAGAAATTGTTTTGTACAYTAATACATTTAAGTGAGCTAGGATTAAGCCTTTCACTAACTGAGGTTTACTTTGATTAACAGTGGAAAGACAGGTGTGTTCTCAGATCAACTGGCATTTTGCACAGAAAGGTTTCTAGACAAATCTGTGCWTTTTTGTAACAAACTCTTGCTTACAGCCTAAAAACACTGAAGTTCATTAGGCTTAGGCTAGTTCATTTCACTGAATGGCTGAAGACATTTCTCACTAATCAAAATTTCTTTAGCAACACACAAAATTCACAAAGGTCTAGGCTATTCATCTGAGTTCCTTTGACCCAAAGGGTTCAATCTGTTGCTTGAAAACTATTAGAAGCACTACTCCATGGCCTAGATTGTTTTATAGATCCTAACAATTATTATGAAGACATTTTGTATTGTTAGTACGATTATAAACTATTTGATGTTTATCCTGATCAGAAACTCATTCTAAGGAGAGGAGGGCTCTAAGTGTGTGTGTGATTTTTTTTTTTTTTTTTTTCCCCTCTCTCCAGAAGAACAGCAACATTGGATTCTTCAATATGTATACTAAGGGGTTAGGGAAAAAGAGGTAGTATCTTGAGGGATGTGATTTGGATCCTAAGAAATCCTTCTTTGTTGTTGTTACCTCACTCTTCTTTTTTATAAAACCAAAGCAAATTGACTCAGTGTTTCTAGCATTTCCTCCTTAGAATTCAGAAAAGTTAATCATGGATGGGTTTGTCAGATTTTACAAGTGGTTAATGCATTCTCTACTGGACAGTGAAGCTTCCTTTATCTAGTTTGTCTAGCAGTTGCTTTATCTAGCAGTTGTTTCTATTGGAAGCCAGTAATGTGCAGAGCAAATAGTTCTTTAAACACGGAGGCCACATACTGATRTTCTGTCTGCTAACAACTCTGGTTTGCACATATTCCCTTTTTGGGTCTCTGACAATGATTCACTGAGTTACTTGGGGAGAAACAGACAAATTTCGCTGAGCAATAATGTTTAAAAATGAGTGTACTGTAGTTCTGATGCAGAAATACTRAAAAAAGAATACAGCTAGACTTACTGTAGGGCAAGGTTTGGAATAAGAAGTAACACAAGATAGAATCCAAAAACTCTCAAGATACCAGGCTGTCCTTGCTTGAAATATGTCCTGGGCTTTAGCAAGTCAGGGATTCCAGTTACAGAACAGATTCCAAGGGGGRAAAGGCACAACTGTGCCTACTCAGCTTTAGAGACAGGACAGCACTAGAAAATTCCCCAATTTGTRAATGCTTTTGCAATTAGTCACTTTTGCATGACAGCCTTGTTACCGTACCAGTGTACAAAGGAATTTTCATCTATAACAACAGTTACCAAATTATTTAGYTCTTAAAGCAAAAGTCTCTTTTATTTTTTATAGATCAGTGATAGAAAAAAGAATACATGGAAGATGAGACTTCTTCAGCATTTTGCTTAAATTCTTCTTCAGCATTTAAGTGCTTAAATGCCAGCTTGTCAAGAAATCATATTGATATTCTGAGCTAGACTACCTCAGCAGTCTATTTAGACTAGGAGGGCAAATTAATACCATATCTGGAAGCTTTATTATTGATGGGGGTTTTCCAAATCTTGGGGGGGGGGGAGAAGTCATCCATATATGGGAACCATAGGAACAAGACTAATCTTTTTGTCATGGGGGGTGGGGGAGACATTTAAGAAGACCTTGGGAAGCAGACTGAAACAAGAGTTTAATAGGATTCTGAGTTTAAATTTTGAAGGTCAGAACTTTCTTTGGAATGTGTCTGCCTTCTGTTAGGTCTTTYGGTTTTCATGCTCATACAGGTCCAGTGCTGGGTTGATCAAAAAAAAAGCCAGGCAAAGCAGAAGGAAAAGGTACGTCTCTTGATAATTTCAGGGGAAGACCCAGAGATGTTAAAAATATGTATTTTTAGGGAACAGATTGTAATACATTTTTTCTAGTGCAACAGTGACTAGAAATTTTTTTTGAGCAGTTGATTATGCTGCTGACTACAACATGTATATATCARTAGAAAGTTCGATTGAGAAGATTCAGTGTTAGTATGTAGAAATAAATGGTCAGTCATCAGAAGATGGCAGTGCTATACAGTTTGGAAGATGTCTCGTGAGTTTCTTATTCTCACTTCATCYAACCAGAAGGTGAAAGATACTGAAGCTACATTTTCAAACTACCCTGCTTTATGTGTCATCATTAAAAATTAAAATGCAATACTCTAGAAGATCTGCCTATTATTATTGACTCTAACAAGGACTATGAATATTCAAAAACAAATTATCTCCACTATATAGCCCTGTTTTAAGTCTCTATTCCTCAGCATGGATTAGAGCTGCTAGTGATATATCCCTCATCTTAAAATGCAACCTGCAAGCAGACGACTCCCCTGATGGAGTTCTTTTTATATTTTATTACATACAGAAGAAAAGCTTCACTGTTCTCTTAGATTAAATAATAAGCTAAGKAATAATCTAGCTCCATGTAGCCCAATATTGACTATTTCACTAGAACAGATAGGATTTTTACTCTGTCTGTTGGATGTTATTTCATGCACTTTATTTGCTGGGTCAGATGACACTGAGTCATAGTACATCCATGTCCTTTGATCCAGCAAATAAAGTGCAAATAAAGTAGCTGAGTCATAATAGATCTGCTACTAGGTTTAAATTGGTTTATAATATCAGATGCTATTTGATCTCACTTTTATGTGCTACTCACAGAATTTACTACTCCATTTGTTAATTCAGGATCTGTATACTGAAAACGAATACTGGTTTGCTTGGGTAYCCCTACCTGCCTTCTTTCCAGTTAGGTAGCTATATTGTTCATTTGTTTTTCCTTTTCTTAAATTGCTTTCAAGATCTTCAACATAGAAGAGTCCCTTTTCACTAGKTCTGCTGATAACTGATGAGCCTGTAACTGTTTTCCTGTAAATTAAGACTAGCTTATGAAATGCATCAGGACTTTTTATTAGAGCGAGAGGAGGAAAGGAAAAAAAAAAAAAGTCTTTCCCTAGCCAAGGTTCTGTCCAYAGTTGAATGCCAGGAGACTTTTAGTAATTGTTTCCTGATATTATTCCTGTAGATCTCATGCAAATCATCCAGGCCAGCTATTACTTTCTCCTTGCCCTCTTTAAACTAAGAACTGAGAATGGACCAGGATCTGGTGAATCTCAGAGAGACTGAAGTACAACACTGGTAGAGGASAATATCGTGGCTTTGACACAGAACACAATGTATTGAAATGTATGGGTGCAGTAAACTTTCATGTGCCCTTCCTCTGCTTTTCATGCCTCCTTCCAACTTCTGGTTCATGTTTCTAGTAGCTGCATAACAGGACTGTATAATACATCAGTATTAGAATAATGAAAATTCAGTTAAGCAGAATATGATCTGCAACATATGAACTTGAGCTCATATATGTAGAGATTTCAAAGACAGAGCTCTGTCTTTAATTATGCATTGAAAATTTTTAAGTTTTCAATAAGTTTAAGGGACTTATCCATGAACACAAYATGAAAGCTGAGAGTATTGATGATAAACTGCTTGTAGATAAAAGTTAGCACAGAGTAAGACTTGCATACCACAAATGATAACTACTCTTTAAAGAAGAAAATATGGAAAAGATTTTTTTTCCCTTCGATACTACTTATTAACCTTCCACTAGTAATACAGGTTTTAGAAGCTCCACCAGAACCACTACTCATTACTGTTAATCAGAGACATTCGATYAAAAGCAGAGAAACAAGGTGGGGGAAGCAGCTACACTACCTTCAGCCCAGCCCATTGTTCTTCCGATCATCTCTTCGGCCGTTGTGCATAGCAGCTGTGACTTGCGTAAGGACTGTAAAAAGACTGTTGTAATCATTTTATACCAAGMCAAACTTCACAGGACTGAATTTGGTCTTAGTATCTAGCTTCTTGTCTTGCCCTGGCCTCTTCATATTCAGAGTAATTAATTACTATAGCATTAAATCATATGTTCACCTCTGCAACTTAATTAGGACATGCATCAGTTTTATGCTGGTAGAATTAAATACTACTGTTGCCAGTAGTATTGTCATCAGTTTTCTAGTCACAAGAACATTTCTCTATGCAGGAAGGCATATTAAATGTACAATAAGCTTCAATTTTGGGGGTACGTCACTTTATACAGTGAGGGAGAACTTGCCTACTTTCTCTTTTGAAAGGAGATTTGATATTTTGCAGTGTATTACATATTAGTTATGTGCACACTTCTTCAGACCAACACATACTTGTATTTTGGATTCACTTTCCATTCCTGATAGTCTGACTAATACTACTCTAAGAATATGCCTACCAACCATCGCATGCCTAGGTTTGTTTGTTTATTTTGTACACTGTAGCACATACTTCTGGACTCATACAGCTCTCAGCATCATATTTATGCAAACTATACTGTATAAGTCACATTTCTTGTTATCTGTGGAGAACAAATAATCAAGTTTATCAAAACAGATGAAGAATATGGAGGTATGGGGACACATAGCAAAATCAAAATAGAACACAGATTTTTTTCCAGGACAGATTCCACTTTCTCAAGGAAGAGAGGTTTGATGGAGCTCTAGTTATACGAATAACAGGAATATTTCTACTATCAGTCTTTGCTCAAGAGCTGACCCTTCTAGCATGAGTATAGACTTCAAAACTATCTGGCTATGTTTGGCTGTACCCATGAACAGAAACATTAAGGCCTGAGGAAAGGATCCCAAGCCAGTATCAGTTTAGGCTAAATAACTGATGTGGAATAGATTTGTTTCAGAATTTGTTTTACAAAATGTTTCTTGTTAACAAGCCATAAGCRGTAAATAAATCATGTTTACCATGACCAGCTGCCTGTGTATGCCTTGTGCATACACAACTGGAGAGATAAACATCTTTTCCAATTGCTTGAGAGTAAAGCTGTATTTGTACCATGAAGTTTCTACCTCCCATTTTTACTAAATGAATTTGGTTTTGACACATTGTAGTAGTTTGTCCAGGCCCTCTGCAGTCATGTGCATTCATAACAGAGAAGATAAACTGTACACTATGTTGAAAGGTCAATGAGGACATTCCCATGTCAAGGGAATGCACTGGGACCAATTGAATTGCTGCAATGTATCAGCAGCCCAGCACATTTTTTWAAAATTAAAAGAGTTCAAGTTCAGTAAAAGGTAGACTGCTATAATATTACAATATGAACTGTTCACAATGGTTTTCTTTGTTGGAATGGAAAAGTTTAAAATTATTTATATACTAGCACTTTGCAATGTCCTCT
>NW_028186038.1:5413716-5428412 GCF_003343005.1 Rhea americana | reverse complement strand
TTTTTTGTAAAAAGAGCGTGTTTGTTGTCACTGCATAGAATGAATTGTTCCCTCCCCCACTCTCCGGAGCCCAACAGCAACATATACATTTAGCAGTCGCCCAAGTATCACTGTGGCCTGGAAGAAGATTAAAAGTAGGACCCATTTCAGTATTTTTAATCGAAAGCATAGCACAGTAAACCAGTAAGGAGGCAAAAGGTCAGGCTGCCAAAAGAGACTAATTATTTGTGAAGAAGACAAGCCTTTTCATAAGCAGGCATGCTACRGCAGCCTAATCAAGATCTGAGCTCAGACAGTGCTGTGGTAACTCACAGATCAATAGTTTACTTACAGAGTTGTGTCCTTGTTATAAAAAGTTAGAGGAGTCAAGATGATGTGTCTATAAAAAGGTTTATACAGGTTACCATAACTGTACATGAGAGTTTGTGTTACTCAGCCTAAAACATTAGCATTTTATTTAAGAAGGCTGTGGAGGTCTAAACTTTTTGATGGCAGAAAGCTAATTTCATTCTCAGTAAAGTGAGTACCCCCAACCAAATAAAAGCATGAAGAACAGTGAATCAGAAAAAGCTGTGTGTTGACAGCAACATGCAGGATGCTAGTTTGACTGATGCATGTGGCTGTAGCAGCAACTATACTGAAAAAAAAGCTTAGCTTCTGTAAAAGCTAAGAAATAAAATATCAAGTTCAATCAATTCAAGGATCACCTACGAAGCCGAACTTTCACTTATGTTTTCAAACTATTTCAGCTTGCCCAAACATTCTCTTGCTGTTTGAATGATTTCCTCAGTCAATTTGAGTATTTCCTCAATTAATAAAACAGAAGTATTTGTCTCCATTTCTAAAGTACAGCTATAGAAATCAAAAAGGGCAACAGCACAGTAGAACTACTGGACTGGAAAAAAAAATACACACACACACAAACACACACACACACACGTACATAGACACAAATATACCAACACACAAATATTCTTACAGCTTTTCCCACATAAGCAAGTTACAAATTCAGTATATCATGCAGTTATATCACAAATACTTTTTTTTTCTTGAAAGGCTTCACACAATGTTAATAAAAAATATGAAGTACCTTTCACAATAGGCTCAGCATTTTGTCTTTTGGTTGTTCATAAGGTCTGCTTTATAACATCACTATCCAAGGCTAGAGGAGTAAGCATAAATTTGAAGTCACAGACCAGGTAACAGGTAAGCAATACAGTTCCTATATAACAAGGCAGATGTGATGACCCTTCTCTAGTCCCTTTGCAATACTACATTAAGCAGTCCCCCAGTCACTGCTCTAAGCATGAGAGAATTATGCACATTCAGACCAGAAGTRGATACACGAGTTCAATGAGCCTTAAGTTGCTGTGGTTTAAAATGAGTTGCCATGTGCCATCCCAAAGTACAGTACCCCTGCCAGTCACCAATGGGATCTGACAAGTCTGCATCATTTTGCAAGTTGTGTCCAACTCTTCAAATCAATACTCAGATCAACTCTGAACACTTAGTGATGTCTGTGCATTCTAAGCCTTAAAGCAGCTTCTGCATCTGCTTCTGTGCAGCTGCAGTAGAGTCCATCTGCTATGTTAGTTCTGGTCTCATTTTTCTCCAAGACAGGGTTTACTCCAAAATCTACTAAAAAGCTTCTGCAACCAGATATGTACAACACAAGATTATGCAGAACTAGACAGCCAGATGTCCAAATCAGTTGGATGGAAGTTTCTTCACCCAAAAGAAGAATCATAATTTAAACATGGAATGAAATATTTACAGGTCAGGTTGGGTTATTGGTTCATATAATAAAACATTCACTTTACACTCTCAGGGGCCTTAAGAAAAAAGAAAGTATGTTGGGGCAGGAATTTGGGAAGATTAATAAGATTTGAGTGGCTGAACACTGAGACATCAGATTATTCAGTCTTCTCATTTCAMATGACAAGAGACACTCAATTGTAGATGCAATTCAGTCTTTTCTCAATAGTTGTAAACACTTTTCTGAAATGACCTGATCCTTTTTAGACTGGGATGGTGGGCCATCTAAATGGTAACAGCAGGCAGGTTATCAAGTTCTTCATTTGCTATATATTGGACTGTTTCTGGTCAGAAAGGGTAGGACAGAGAAACAAGAAACAAAAGATTTACACTACCATGTAAGAGGCTGGGTAGCAAGATGATTTTCTTTCTTGGCATGAGTGGTATTGATGTTGGATTACTACAAGGTAATTTAGGTATCCATTTAGGTATCCTAAAGAGCTATCCAAGATCTAAGGCTCATTGTTTTCCTTGAAATCTGTTCTGRATTAGTGGGCTTTGGCTCAGTGTAATGCGAGTTAAACTACCCAAATATTAAAGCACATTTATCCAGTATTATTATAGTTCCTCTTCTGGGAACTGAGTTATGGATAAGGAATTCAAAAAATAACTCCCGCAGTGTGGTACATACACCACAAACAGTCCATAGCTGTTACAAAATGCTATATGCCTCAGTAAAGAACAAGAAGCTGCTATTGCAAGTCACATTTCCTATCATGATCACTAATTGCTGGTACTATTTGATACCACTAATGACRGTGGAAGTTTAAGAAGAAATTTCTTAGATTATAGTCTTCCATAGAGCACCAAGGGGTGAACACTGTGTTTTATAATTTGGAACATGGCTTATTATTTTCTTCCACTGGACAAAGCTGTGTGGCAAAATGTTCCAGTTCTACCAAAAATGGCAATCAAATGCCAATTCAGTGTAAGTTTGGTGAGCAAGACTGATATGAGGGCCAGAGCTCTAAATGCACAGCTGTAATAGAAGGCACTGACCAATAACAGAACATGTTATTTACCCAGGCTATTTTATGTGCAGTTCCCTTTGCTTCTTAGGAGAAGCATACTGTTTTCTTTAGCACCATTCTATTGATCTGTGTAGGAGAGGGAGATGTAGGCCCCCTGGGGCTTCTTCCCTAAGGAAAGACTGTGGGCACTGATGAGTGCAAGATGCATAGAGACTCCTGGAGTTGGAGGCCTTCTTTGGCCATTTAAAAGATTCAGAAACCCCATAGAAAATATGCAGAGGTGAAGATCACTAATTTCTCTGCAAAATCCCTGAGGCAATTGACATCAACTTCTTGACTTGACTGTGCCCCATATATTTAACACCAGTGGAGAGTTTACAGTGAGAGCTGTGGAAAGACAATGACAGACAAGAATATAACCATTTCCTGTCACCAAACATGTTGGTTTAAGACACATGGAATAATTTCGGTTGTCTTTATCAAACAGGAAATGCTTGAAGGATGAATATAAATCCTCTCTGGTCTTTTAACATCTGTGACTAGCTGTCATACATGACAGAACCTGAAAGCTGTACAGAATACAGAATTACAGAACCCAGCTCTTGAGCTCATACACCACAGAGTACATATTTTCTCCACCTACGTACCCTACTGATATCTACCATACCTCTTTTGTTATAATAACAGACCCTTATGAGTAAAGCTTACAGAAAAAGTAATTTGATTTCTTGTGAGAGAACACAAACATTCAATGTATATTTATATACATTTAARAGATTGCAAGGTGCTTATTAATCCTGAAAAATCCTATCATTTTCCCTGAATTTTTATTGATTTGTATTTAAAATAAAATAGGGTTGCCATCTTTAAATGTTTGAAATCTTCTGCGTATGCATAAATTGGGTAGAAAGAGATTACTCATTTCATATAATTTGAACTGCTGCCTACAGATGAAAATGTAGACACTGGCTACAATTTTAGGAGTTATTTGAGAGTCTCCATATCATCTAGATGCATATACTRGCTGTAATCTTTTTGTTTAAAGGAACACATTGTCACATCATACTAGTACCTGTAATTCCCTACTACTGATGGAAAATTAAACCCAACTGCTGTATTCTCAAACTATTAGATATACTTCACAAATCATCACTGGTTTGTTTAAAACTATTTAATACAAAACATGTTAATATTATTAACCAACTTTGAACTGGTTTGTCAGCATATAGGTTATGTTATGGTTCCTGATCAGCTATGTATTTAATGAGATACAGGAAGTTCAAACAGTAAGGACTGAAATTTCTTCTCCAGATTCCAGAGTCAGAATTATGAGGATCCCCATGAGATACCTCTGTAAACCAGTTTGGATCGGTTAGTGGAAATTGCTCCAGTACTTTTCATAGCACAGCTATAACATTTGACATTTTAAATGATCCRTTTCTGGAATGTTGTAAATTTCTTTTTATTGAAGAAAGTCCTAAAAGGGAAAGTACTAGGCTGAAGCACAGATTAGTTTTATTAGTTTTATTTTAGTAATGCAATGATTGAATATATTTCTTTTCTTTTTCATAGTTCCTGAAACAAAAATCACAAAGACATCCAACAACATTTCATCCAGGATTGTTAACGAAGAGTGAATTTCCAAAGCCTGGGTGTCTTGTCTGATTTTTGCTCTGTGCTCTTGTGCAAAAGATGTCAGAAAACACAACCAGGAACTCAACTGACCCTCGCTCAGCTCCTCTAGGTTTGTTCCTGGGTAGCATTTCACTGATCACTATTGTCATGAATGTATTAGTACTATGTGCTGTGAAAACTGAGAAGAAGCTGCAAACAGTAGGCAACCTATACATTGTCAGCCTCTCTATTGCAGATCTTATCGTTGGTGCAGCTGTTATGCCACTGAATATTGTTTATCTCATAAATCGCATGTGGATTCTGGGCATACCAGCCTGTTTGTTCTGGCTGTCAATGGACTATGTGGCTAGTACTGCATCCATCTTCAGTCTTTTCATACTGTGCATAGATCGTTATCGTTCAGTTCAGCAACCACTGAAATATCTCAAGTACAGAACGAAAATGAGAGCATCGCTAATGATTTTGGGGGCTTGGYTGCTGTCTTTCATGTGGGTCATCCCAATTTTAGGCTGGCATGTTTTTGCTAATAAAGGGAAAAGGAAAGTGAAGGCAAGTAAGTGTGAAACTGAATTCTCTGAAGTCACCTGGTTTAAATTGTTGACAGCCGTTGTCAATTTCTATATGCCATCTGTCATCATGGTATGGCTCTACTTTAAAATATTCAGGACTGTCCGAAAACATTGTCAACACCGAGAGCTCACTGACGAATCATTTTGGTCTTTCTCAGAAAATAAAAGCATATTTCATAATAAGACAAAGGATGAGCAAAAGATCTGCCCCCCAAAACAAATCTTAGATGAGAATACACCTCCCAAAGACCAAAACAACTCCCCTCAGCTGAAAAATATGGAGGCAAAGCTTCATTTRGGCAATACCAAAAAGTCTTCAAAGGCTTTTCTTAGCAGAAGTAACAGCAAAGTTTTCCAGTGGAGACGTTTTGCTCTCACCACTGCCCAGTCTAAGCCAGGCCTGGATAAAGCGGGAAACAAGCATGTGTGTGTTACAAAAGGCAATCAGAATGAAAAGGAGCCGTGCTCACAGGACAGTGACATAAGCAATGCATCAACTGACCAGTCTTCTGCAGAGGAAGTTCCCTGTAGAGATGACTCTGATCCTAACCCTGAAGGAGCCTGCAGTCCTCAGGAAAAGACTGAGGACAAGGATTTCACAGGACTTGCTTACCTGAAGAAAACATGGCAAAGACTGCATAATCATTCCAAAAGGCATATTCAAGGACTGCATGTGAACAGGGAGAGGAAAGCAGCCAGGCAGTTAGGGGTCATAATGGCAGCCTTTATTTTGTGCTGGATTCCCTATTTTGTATTATATATGGCAATAGCTTTCCATGGTCATGAACAGTTTTCTGATTTACACATGTTCACAATATGGCTTGGCTATGTGAACTCCACTTTAAATCCATTCCTCTATCCTCTTTGTAATGAGAATTTTAAGAAGACATTCAAAAAGATCCTTCATATTCATTGATAGTTTATCTTTAGATTGATTTTTTTTAGGCAAAAAAAGAGTTTGTAAGTTCAATCAAACAAAATATTCCAGTGTCAAAAGCAAACACCATGGATAAAGTAGGTGGCTTTGGAAAAGTGTAATTTATAAACAAGTGTTGGTAAAAATAGGAAACATGACTATAATAGATTTAGCATCCTTGAAGAGGAACTCTTTCGGATCAGGAATACTTAAAACTTGAGGCCAATCTCAGAACTGTTGYACTATTGTACACACTTTACAGTTTGTATAGAACAAAAACTAAAAATAGAAATAGAGATCTTCAGTGATTATAAAATTTTCAACTGTGGAAAAGGAAGAAATAGAATATGGTTTCTGAGATTGGCCATATAATTATGTTTTTCTTTTTTTAACTTACTGCTTTAAACATGGGAACACATTGCTTGYGAAGAGAGAGATCTCTTGCAAATGAGGTATGTTGTATAGACAAAGGAATAAGCTTCAACCATTTGAGACAATCTAATTTTTAGCTTCCTCCAAATCATACACTTTTTGAAATGTCAAGTCATATTGTAATATACTATACCTCTTTGATATCATGCTTCCTTTATTTACACCAGTATCTGTTAACTTCAATGAAAAAAACAGAATGTTTATGTCCTGCATATTTTACTAGGACTTCCCAAACTCAGCATACTATCGCTGTCTATTCAAGAAGGGTGTGCTGTTGTTACTAAACTTGATGTATGCAGGAGGTTATGGACAACACATTYTTTTTCCTTCCTGCAAGTAGGTAAGTAGTTAAGCATGCAGTCACAAACTAATTCATCCTTATGGTAGGCAAACTCTTTTTACCATAATGAAGCAAACTCATCATCAGCAACTAAAGCTTGCAAACAGGAAATAAAATATATGAAGTATGTTTACCTTTTCTATACTTTATATTTAATTGCATTTTATAAATCATGATGTAAATGCTGTTACATATTTCAGGAGTCATATAGAATAGTTTAGGTTGGAAGGGACCTCAGGAAGTCAGATAGTACAACCTATACTGCTCAAAGCAGGGTTAACTGACATCAGGTCAGGTTGCTCAGGGCCTTGTTCATAAATTGAATAACATACATCTAGAGAAAGATTCACACGGAAAAGCTGGAAGGCAACCTTGACTGAGAAGTTTGCAGCAAAGCCTAATGCTACCAGTTTTGAGAATTCACTTGCTCAGCCATTAGTTTAACTGTTTCTAAGGACAAACAGTAATACTCAAAAGTAGACATGCTCTGTTGTAAAACAGGAATCAAAYACCACTCCCTAAGTGCAGTTAGATATAGATTTCTTCCCAGCCAAAGGAAAAAAACATAGTTCTTCAGCAAGAGAGTACCTCGTGGCATATGTCAAAAGGGCTAACTCCTCAGCAAGCTTACAAGTTACCAGTACAATTACACCAAAGTTAAAGACATACACAGATTGAGGAGGGGGAAGGAAAATTGAGGCAGAACAGATATCTGGCCCAGTATTAGCTGAATATTTCAACACCAGGTTGTGGCACAACGGCAAAGCATTCCTACTCTTCTGTGATGRAAATAACTGATAGAAACATTTTGAGCAGACACTGTTGAGTTTCTGACCTTTGGGGCAACACTGCTATGGCACTGCCTTTATGATGTTAGTTTTAGAAAGAAATACCAGGAAATTTCAACAGACAAAGTCACATATGTATATAATGGAGAGTTTATGTAAGGTTTTCCATACATTTGGGAAAAGATTAGTGAGACATTTTCAAGGTTCAGTGTAAAAATAATGTCTTCCCACTGCCATTCTGTCATGTCAATGAATTTACCATTTCCAGAATGAATTAAGTGTATCTTTGTGAAATTGCTCAGTTATCTTACCAACAAAGATCTGATGGAACTGAAACCCTTTTAACTGAGTACTGTCAAGAGTTTGGTTGGATGAGTTGAAAAGATGTTCTCTGTAGTATACTACATCATAAAGAAAAAAATGCCATTTAATATTTGAAGGAGAAATTTTGAATTCTGGGTTCTTACTTAAGAAGTCTCTTAGCTACTTAGAATCTCTCTGTCCCACATGTGCCTCTTCTGTAGTGACTATGACATGATGTGACAYTTAGGATAAGGTTTGCATGATGCTCATAGATTTGGGATATAATATGCAAAGTACTATCATTCTCTGTCAGTTTTCCACTTCTGAATTAAACATCTGAATGTTACTTGCTGTATTTAAAGAGTAGAATATTAAATGAAGCCCCAGTATCTTTGCATTTTAATAAATGGATACTTCAGTGTTTGGAAAATACRTGGTACAGGAATAATGTTAAATTCAGTCTATTTGAGTGTATCAGAGGTTACTTGATTGTGATCTGAAGTAGGAATTACTGCAATTAGGAAACTCTAATCTAGAAAATAYATGGTAAAATACACAGAATATTGAAGCAGCAAAATTAATTCAGGAATTAAGACAACTTTTCCGCAGCAGGAGCAGCATCTGCACAAGCAGCAAAATACACCTTCTCTTGGAACCTTTTGACTACAATGTAGCATCTTTTGAAACATATGCTCTAATTTAAGAGCCTCTCATCACAGGCTCAGATTCACAGCTGTTCTGCTCTTTCCATTGTGATACACAGGAGTAATACTAGCCAAAAGGGATTGTAATTTAGGTGGGTCCTGGTCCTGAAGAAATAAAAAAGCAGCATACTAATTCAGCCACAGTTACCAGTTTACACTGCTTAAACATGCTTCTCTAGGGGCTACTTAAACTTATCAAGAGTTCTATCCTCTTGCTTATGACAGTTGCCTTTTTGGATTTTAAAAAGTATTAATATATGAAACAGCAATCAAAAAAATCACTGGAAATTGGTTTAAAAGTGATGAATACCATTTCAAAGAATACATCTGGTATGAYTGAAGACCTAGGCAAATAAAGCTGCCTGAACTTTTTCTATCTTCTTTCGTTTTTATCCATCAGTGTAACTGTGGTAATAATAAAGTCAGGAAAAGTTGTCATAGTAAGTTCTTCTGACACAATACATGTAGGTAACAATAAAATGGGAAAATGGTAGGTAACAATAAAATGGGAAAATGGGATATTCCTATTTTAAACTTTCAATGAGCAAGATATGTAACAGGCTTTACTGGTATGTTTTACTGGCATAGGCATTCCAAATGGCTCCGGATATAAGTGCAGCAGAGAAAGATAAAATAGGGTCTGAAATTAAAAAGCCTACTACAATGTGGGGCCAAGCCTCGAGAGAATATTGCAGGTGTGGTTTCCTGTAAAATATCTTCAATGTTTTCTASTTCATAAACGAGGCCAAAGGTCTCGCAGCTTCAAAAGATCAAAACAGATTTCTTGGAATATGTTGTGAGGTGTGGTGAAAACAACCAAAATCACTTTTAAGAGGCAAAAAAAAAAAAAAAATCTTACAATTTTCTCTATGTCAGTGGTGACATCTAGTGGGTGATGAGATGAATTCTGGACTTCTATATCAACTATTGTGTATCATACAAGTTTATTAAAAGAGARGTGCAATTAGCAAATGGCTGTAATCTGTTATATGTTTCTTTTTCCCATATTATTTTTAGGAAACACTGCACTCAATAAAGGAAATATTWGTGTTGGAGCACATTAGATTTGCTGCTGAAGCCTATCTTCTGGCTTAATTTCATCATCCAAAAAGACTCCYTTACATGCTCTCTGATGCAAACAACAGTGCAGTAAATAAAAATGACTAAGAGATTCACTTTAAAAGTGCATTTCTTCCCACTGAAGAGATGTAGATTTTATGATTAAAATGATTAAATACCTAAATGATTAATGATTAAAACCATGCTGACATCTGGTAAGTTTAACAGTATTCCTTTCCTTAACAATTATTCCTTTTTTTTTTTTTAATCTACCATGGTATTTTAAACTCTGATGTGTTTCAACTTCAGGCCTTAAAAGGAATACACAGCAGCCATTACTATACATTCTATACATATTATACATACATTACTATACTAATCTAACTAGTTAACTATGCAATTAAAATTAATGCCTTAAGTAAAATCARATGCCATAGTTTTGGTCAAGACTGCGTCCTAAAAAGAGCAAAAGATGTTCAAAGAACTGACTTCAGACATATGATAAATTCTGGAAAAGACACACACAGATCAAAGGACAAAAGCAGTAATTGCAATCTGATCATATAACATAGTACATCATAGTAATGTCACCTGTTATCATGGAGTCACAGAATCATGTAGCTTTAAAGGGATCTCCAGAGGTCATCTAGTCCAACCTCCTGCTCAACGCAGTTTGGGCTAGAGTAGGTTGCTCATGGCTTCCTCCAGTYGAGTTCTGAGTATCTTCCAGGATGGGGATTCCACAACCTCTTGGGGCCCCTGTTCCAGTGTTTTACCATTCATATGGTAATTTCCTCACCTTCCATATATTGAGTTGGAATTTCCTGTGTCCCTTGTCTCTTGGCCTTGCACTGTGCACGTCTGGGAAGTGTCTGGCTGTGTCTTGTCTACATTCATAGGCATAGTTGATTACCATTGTCAGGGCCCTGAGTGCCTTAATAGGCCTTACTGGCACTGATCAGTCTCACCTAGAGCCCTACCCACCCACTTCCCTGCCCATTTGCCCAGAAGCTCTGTTTAGACACAGGCCCAGGCCCAGACCTGGGCCTTCARGTCCTGGCCTGAGGTATATTTTAAGAGTACTAGTCTGCAGCTYGGCCAAAGCTGTGGACTCCGATGATCCAGGCCCTGATCCCACAAACTGACTTCCCAGCTTGCACCTGCCTTGTCCCCACAGACCTGCCCAGTGATTCCTGGGCTGTGTCTGACCCCAGTTACTGTCACTGGACCTGATCCTGGCTCTGACTTGCAGATTGACTTCCCAGCTTGACCTCTGACGTGCCTTATTAATAGGAATTTGCCTGATGATCTGGACTCTTGGTTGAACTTGCCTACTATCTCTGGGTCTGTTCTGCTTACCTCGCCTGGGTATCTAGGCCCTTGCTGGTGAGGCCTCTGGCCTGCTGGCCAGGTTCATGGCTCCTTGTCCCTTAGGGAGCAGCCAGCTTTCACTGCTCCTGGACACCCATTAAGTAGTTGTACTCAGACATACAAAGAAGTATTTTTTGGTAGTGAGCTCTCTTTGTTCCTCATAAAAGAAAGGCTTACTTTCTAATATTAATTCTAGCTCAACAAAAGTAAAGCACCTGCRTTGCACAATCCAAGAGTCCTGGAGAAGAATTCTCAGTGATCTGTCAGTCCAGCCCTCCCTTTGTAAAGTACAAAAATACAAAGTGAGTGATGTATGGTTCAGAATAATATTATTGGGAAATGATGTCTTGGTTCAYAATTCCTCTTACTTTTAAAAGAATTTGTGTTGGGTAGAAGTTTTTCTCACCTTCAATTCCAGGATCATTTTCCCTTGTTGCAAGTTTTTGCTTGGGGAAACCTGAAGTCTAACCCACTAAAATATGTGCCAAAACCAAGCTCTCTTCTTTGTTTTTACAGCACCTGTCTTCTAGCTGATTTATTATTTTGAAATATTTATTACAAACTGCTGATCGTTTATAGAAAGATTGATCTCACAAAGTAAACTCTATCTGCAGCAATCAATCAACTCTAGCATGAATCTCAGATTGTTATAACCACTTTCCTGTAGATTCCATGCATAGAGAGAACTATGATTAATGCTGTCTCTTTCTCTTACATTATAAGACTTTCCACTGCAGGATGCTTATCTATATACAGCAGTTTAATGTGTAAATCTCAATTTATTTCCCAGGTCAGCTAGTCTGTATAAAAACRATAGTCCAAGAAAACAAGCCTACTAGATACATCTCTTGTTTTCCCCAAACTACACTGTTGTGCAGAAATTTAATTCCTAGGGGCTGATTTCTTTTCAGGTGTGAAAACAGTAATTCAGGTAATAGGGGGATCCRTGGGCTCACAGCAGAATGTCCCCACTGCTGTGTATTGGTGTTACTTCTAATGACCTATGTTATATGCTGACAGATTTTTTATAGCATGTTATGAAACCAAAACTCTGCAAACACTAACAATCTAAGCAAGATTATAGTATATATTATGGAAACTAGGTAACTTCAATCAAGCTAATTTGATGGGATGTCATCAATGTTTTCTTTACATTTCATGTAAAAAAAAAAAAGGCATACAAAGACTAACAAGTATTCCATCAGACTGAGATACAAGAAAAGCTCTCCCCTTTTCAGTCATGGGGAAAATAGACCGGARTACCTGGTTATGATGAGTCCAACAGAACAAAGGTATTAACAATATTGACAAAGTGGCATGTGGAATAAGAAAGTGTAGAATTTTACAGAAGTAAGGCAGCTAGATTCAAGTATAGTATTTATAGCACCCTTTATAGCACCTAGTATTTATATATACTATAGCACTATAATAAAACATTACAATTTGTTTTATTTGTGAGATTCCTAGAAAGTCTACTTGGCCCATTCTCCACAGCAAATTTCTCTATCCAAATATCAGGACTAAACAAGCGTAACTAGCAACACTGCAAATTCTTCTCTGACACTACCTGAACAATTGTCTTTAAGGTCAAGGTTAAATAACAACAGTTGCTATCTAAGGTCAGTTAACCTTAGCTCACCAAATAAGCRTGTATTCATGCTTATTTGACTTGATGCTTTTCCTCTGAGGCTTACTTCCAGGTTTGTTGGCAGCTTCTGTAACATGGATGTTACTGCAGTATTGCATGTTCCAAAATAGGAGGCCACCGTGGCAAATTTATTTTCTCTATGTAAATGTTATAAACTATGTAAACATATACTGCTTGTTTTGTTTCTGTATCCTTGATCTATAAAAATCAATCTGGGAGTCACTGAAAACAATAGGTTGGAAGAGACTTTTGGAAGCCATTTAGTCCAACCTCCTGCTCAAAGCAGGGCTAACATGAAAGTTAGATCATATTGCTCAGATGCTTGCAGTCAAGTCACCAACAATGGAGACTGCGGAGTCTCTCAGGCAGTCTCATTTTGGAAAAATTTCCCCCTATACTCATCTGTAATTTCCCCCATTGCAAYAATATGCCTGTGGCTCTCTTCTTCCTATAAAAACTAGATATAGAAGAATTTATCTCTGTCTTCTCCAGACCTCCACTTTAGGTTATGTAAGACTGCGATTAAATCCCCTTTAGCCTTCTTTCCTCCAAGCTAAACAACCCCATCCCTCCCAGCCTCTCCTGTCATATGCTCCAGCTCCCTAACTAACCATCATGTGACCCTCTGCGAGACTCCTCCCAGTCTGTGATCTCTCTCTCTCCAACTGGGTAGGGGAGAACCCAACACATGACTCCAGATGTGGTCTCTGGACTGCAGAGTGCAGGGGAACACTGCCCGACCCCAGCCAYGCTTTCTCTAACGCCGTGGCAGTTAGCCCTCATCGTCACGGAGGGACACTGCTAACTCACCTCCAACGGGGCTCCTCGGCAAAGCTGCTGCTGTGCAAGMGATGCACGCCGTCCATCTGTCCCGTGTGCAGGGCTTCACATTCGTCCRTGTTGAACTTTGCGAGGCTCCTACCAGCCCTGCCCCACGGCAGTCCTGCCCTCCAGCATACCAACTGCTGCCTGCAGTTTGGGGTTGCCCGTGAGCCTGAGGAGGGCTCCATGCTCCAGGTGGTTGATGAAGATATCAGGCAGTATGAGCACCGGTGCTGACCTCTGCGTATAACCAGCCACCTCTGGGTTTTAATGTGCTGGCCATTACTCTGCGCCCAGCAGGCTAGAGGAGTTTTCACCCAGGCTGTGGCCCACCTTTCCACTCTGTATCTTCCTCCGATTACTTCTCTGACAGCTATCGTGGAAGGTAACTGTAAGCATTTCRGGGATGATGCTCATGTTACATTAGGGATCAGGCAATTATAAAATCATTGGTGACAACTGTAGTACTATCAGTCACCATAACCAGGTCAATGATCTCTGTTGATGTAAAAACTAGAACTTTGCATTTTATATGATCATCTTCAGTAATTTAGCTTCAGAAATACAGTTAATAAAGTCTGTGAGTATTTTATTAAGGACATCAGGACCATTTGCTTCTGTTGAGCCCTGCACATCTTGTGTGAATTCATGCCGTAGAAGAGGAAAAAGGCAGTTTAACAGCCACGTCATTTCACTTTTCATTGGTGTCACGAGCTGCTGAARTACTTCACACTTGTCTATTCTTGCAGTCGTTGCAGCGAATGCGACCAACAGGGCATAGAGAAGAGCAACAATTTCCACACAACCCCAGCTCTGAGAGGCGGGGGCGGATGAGGCGCCTGCGTAACGCGCGCGCCCCGCGGGGGGCGCCAAGCCAGACCGGACCAGAGCGCACAGGACCGGACCGGACCGGCCGCGGCCGGCTCCAACGGTCGTCGCGAAGCGCCAACCCGCAGCGCGTGCGCAACGGCCGCTCCGCCGCTGCCGCCACGGGCTCGCGCGGGGGCCAGTCGGTCACGTGAGCAGAGCATCGCCGTCGCCGTGGAGTTAGCGCTCCCCCTGCCGCCCGGCGGGGTGACGTCAGCCCGCGGGCCCGCCAGGCAATGCCGGAAGTAAGCGGCGGCGGAGCGGGTGAGCGGCCGTGCGCGCGCGGGGGGCGTTCGTGAGGCGGCGGTTGGCGCCTCTCTCGCCTTTTGCTCGGCCCCAAGCGCCCGCTCTCTTCGGGTCCTGATGTCCGCCCTGCCCCCTCCCCGAGCCCCCCTTTTCGAGGGCGGTGTGTCGCGGGCCTCCCGGGCCCCCGGCGGCCGCCCCGGCGAGAGAGCC
>NW_028186038.1:5290393-5413570 GCF_003343005.1 Rhea americana | reverse complement strand
TTTTTCCCTTTTCTCCCATTTCCTGGTATAAGCTGCCGTAGGAGGGACTATACCCCTCTACTTAGCAGTCGTGAGACCGCGTCAGGAGTCAGGTATCCAGTCCCACGAGGGAGAGATCATAAACTGGTGGGAGTCCAGCAGCGGGTCACAAAAAATGAGGCCTTCCTATGTCGGCTGTGTTAATAGAATTAGTGAAAACTTTACTTGCCCCCAAAACAGGCAAAGTAGGCTTAATCATGGCCATCGGAGGAGCTTAGTGTTCTTCCAGCCAATAAGCTACTCTTCTGAAAGTGTACTTTATGTAGTGTTCAGGAAACTCTAATTTCCTCAAATGGCTTTAGAGAGGTTGTCAAAATACTCTTGATTCTGTGGTCTAAAGTTGAGTTTTGTGAAAAATTACTTTTTACAGATTTTAGGAGGTTATTTTAATTTTGTTTAATTTTTTTCTAACTTCATAAGTTTTAAAAGTCCTTTAACTGGTAATACTTTTACAATGGCTTGATTGTGTCTGTCAAGGAGAAAACATGCATTACTAGAAGGCCTTGTGTGTTTTTCATTTATTAATTATAGCTTAGTATCTTTCTACATTTAAATCAGTTTTGTATGCCTGCATATTTAAGAGTAAATGCTATGACTTAGACTGGTAGTAGTGCATTCTTATTTCTGGTTATGCTTATTAAAATTTCTTACTGTAACAGTAACTTAGAAAAACATCCAATCTAAAAGCATATTGGTAAAATGTTTCACTTTAAGCACACTTTTCAAGTGTGTGAAACTCAAGTTTTGTTCTGTATTTAAAATTTTTGATACCTTTTTTCTTAATTCCTTATTCTTTCAGTGATTTATTACTATTAGAGGCTATACATTAATATCTATATGCATGTTCTATGAAATTATATATATTTCACCTTATATTTCAGTATGCTTATGTTTGCAGAGGTTTACCCTGGCTTACAGATCTTGCATTAAGAAAGCATGGAAGTGAATATTTGCATTAAAATACATTGAAGAAAGTTTTCAGTGTATTTAATACACTAGAAATGATTGTCTCTGCCATTCTGTTTACATGTGAATAGTATAGTGAGGCCTTCTGTTTGCTCCTTCCATTTTATCATAATTTGTGTACAGTAAAGATAAAAACAAAATATTGTAATTCCATCCCAAATAGGTGTGTTTAGGCTGATGTTTTCAGTATATAGTATTCAGGTAGCATTAATTACAGTCAAATGGCTTCTTGGTCTTTTGAAACATTTGACAATATGCTTTAGTTGTTTACTAAAGTATGTCACATACTTACTTAAAAAAAATATAAAGTGAAATCAAGCCCTAACCTATTACAAAGATTGAAAAAGGTTAACTCTCCTGGATGTAGGAGAAGTTTTTGTTACTTACCATACAGTTCTTACACAGGTGAAATGTCTAACTTAAAATTCAGAATAAATAAACCTCTCGTTATAGGACACACAGTCTCTTGCTGTGTCAGGAAAAGCAAAGACTATATATTCTGTGATTTTTTTTTTTTTTGACATGAAGTACTATGTAATATGACTCCATTATTGCTAATGCTTATATGAAACATAATTGTTTATAAGTTTTATGATGAGCCTTTGGCATTTAGTATCAAAAAAAGATTTCTGTAAGGCTCAAGACCTAGCAGAAGAAGTTAAATGTTTGCTAATTTATGGGGCTATAAATAAAATTAATGAAATGTAATGCAAGAGACTTCAAATAAAACAACAGTTCACACTACTTTAAATTACTGCTGCTGCTAAAAATAAAGAAATAAAAAAGGAGTGAAATGAAATGCCATACTTGCAACTAACTTGTCAGTTAGAACAAGACTTCATGACATGATTGAAATCATATAGATTTTTCCATCAAAAATAAGGAAAATGTCAAATTTGTACCAAAAAAAAACATGCTTCACAGTTCACTAGCAGATAAGGAAGTCATTTACACTTGCAAATGAATGGGATGTATAAACTGAATTTAGAAAGAATAACATAGCTAACTTGGAAGTCTTTATTGAAGAAAATATAATGTAAGGAACAGCATAACTTTTTTTAAATTTTGTTTTGACACATTACAGAAATCTTTTCAGAGAGGAGCTGGCTCTTTGGCAGTTACTAAGCGATTAAAAACCTCTCTCTTCCCATACCATAACAGAAAAGAATAAACAGCAAAAACCCTCATGAAATCTTGCAGAAGCTACAGTACAGCAAAGCTGTAATGTATTTATCTAAATTGGTGCTAGACTATACAGCTATTTTACTATTTTTTTTATTATTTTTTCAGTATGTAAAATCATACCATTGAATCATGTGCAAAAAATCACAGAGATATTGTGAAAGGTCAGTGACAAAACACAGTCTTATGCTGTGCAAATTAAAAAATTGGTCATCAAAAATCATTTAATTGAAGGATTTGTTTCAAGTTTGTTTGAATTCAAATTGCTTATTTGATAAACAGTTGGAATAAAACCTGAATAGATAGTTTTTCTACCTTCTGGATTTAGAAAAGTTACTAGCTCAGTAAAAGAGTATGTTGCCTTGAACAGATAGGGGTATATGCTCACATCTTTGTGTATGAGGAGTTTTATTAATTTTTACAATCTTATCTTTAATATGTAATAAATCTTTTTTTTTTTTTTTTTTTTTTTTTTTTTTTTTTTTTTTTTTTTTTTTTTTTTTTTGCCATGTACATGCATAATTAGCTAGATGGTCAAAGATGGAACACACAGTATGAGGGCCTTCCTTCTGCTAAGCAGTATATTGAAATACTCTCGTATTCTTTTGGGTGTCATGTGCTATGTCTCTGAAGCTTACACCTTGCTATATATAGGTGTGGGCATGAAGAGGAATGCCATAAGAAAAGGAAATTCTTGAGGGACTTAATATTTTTATTTGATGAGTTTTCAAGCAAATAAGCAGTTCGGGCTAGTCACCTCACAGTCACGTGAACGCGTATGCTAATACAAGGGAAGGGACAGATAGACCTAGTTGAAGTAGGTATAGGGAGCCTGATTTAGATGTTACAAAATAGAGTCTAAAGTTACAGTCTAAAATTCTGACATTTGTAATTGCTGTGAAATGAAGACTGGTTGCTTATAGGAATACTGTTCAGCCAATATAGAGTAGGGACTGAGGCTGAAAGAAATAAATGTTGCCCGTATATAAAAGCTTTTCTTCTTTTAGGAGGAGAAAATCTGTAAGAAAATCTAGACTTAGATATTTGATATTTGAATTTTAAGTGCCATCAGCATTTAAATAGTACTAAAAGATTTTCAATCTGAAACCTAGGTGAAAAAATGAATGCAGATACAGGGGTTAATGTTTTATCATTTTTGTCTATGGTAGCACCATACAAGAAGTACCTTAATTACACAGTTCAGATGCAACATCCTAAGTAATAGGAGAAATCATGAACAGTCTATCAGGAAATCAGAAGCTTTTAGGTAGCTTTGCCAAATGGCATATATACTTGCTTTCTGTTGTGTCATATACCAGAAATTGGAGAGACTTTTTTGGATTGAAAGAACCTTTGATCAATTTTTTAAAAATTGTAGTTACATAGACATTTAGGGGAATAAGGCTTTCTATACTTCAGCACAACAAAATGTGTTAAAAAGGAGCATTGGGTAGTCATGAGTAATATGGTCAATTGAGCATCAGCTATACCTGCTTTTATAGAATTCTATTTGTTTGTTTAACAGTAATCGTTGAATAAAATCATGGCAACTGCCAGTAATGAGGCGCACCATCCTCTAGATCCTGGAATCTCTAAGCTGCAGTTTGCTCCCTTCAGTAGTGCCTTAGATGCAGGATTCTGGCATGAACTAACCCAGAAGAAACTCAATGAGTACCGATTGGATGAGACTCCAAAGGTTATCAAGGGATACTACTATAATGGTAGGTAGAAACTGAACATCTTTCTTAGTAGTTTAGATTTCTTCTGTTATCCTTTTGGAATTTATATAACATATTTGAAGTACTTTGCTGAAACATGACTGAGATTAGAAAACACTAATGGATGAACTGTGAATTATGGTATGCCTGTGGATAATTTTTGACTTGTATTAAAAAAACCCCAACCAACAAAAAAAAAAAACAAACAAAAAAAAAAAAACCACACACTAAGCTGTTGTTTGCTGTTTGAAGGACATATGCTCCTGCTTTTTGTCCAGGTGATCCTTTGGGTTTGCCAGCTCGCTTGACGTTGGAGTTTAGTGCCTTTGATATGTAAGTACCTTAACGTGTTTATCKTAATTCATATGTGAAAACACTTTCCATGTATAGTAGTAATGCTTTAACATGTAATATTACTTGGACATATGCTACAAAAAATAAGTATACATGTTTATGGGCTTTATAACACTGGAGAGGCTGCTCTGAATCACAAACATAAAATTAATACTGGTTTCATAAGTAGTATACTCATCTAGAGGGCCAAGTTTAAAATATTCTAGTGGAAAGTCTCAAATACACTCATTCTGTTCATATATTTGTTTATATAAAATAACATTTTCTTTCCATTTCATAGGCTCTTCTGTGAGTGAGGGAGGATATTTTCAGTCATCTGACTTCTGGTGAAATTTTTCCTTAGTTCTTTATTTACTGAAGATTCATAGTCAGAATTAGGAGCTGAAAATAGTTTTTACAATCCCTAGTTTTTATTTGATAATTACTTCTAAAGTAGTTAGCCTTTATGATTGAAATTTTATATTTTTGCTTTTACCTCCAAAGCCAAAGATCAAGCAAAGCTGTTTGGTGAGAGAAGGAAGTTTTCCGCAGGATTTTCAATTTCAGCAAATACTTGAGTTAATATAATAAAATAGAAAAGATTTTTTCATAGTTGAGTTCTTGTTTGCTTTAAGTTGGTGGATTACAAAGCTGTAAGTCACAGAAGTGACCTGCTCTGTCTTGTAGATAACCTGCTTTGGATGTCAGGAGCTTAGCAAGACTTTGTGGGGGTTTTTTTGATGTTTTCATAAAAATTACTAGATCTATGTAAGAACTTCTAAGTTCTGTAATACATACTGAAAATATATACAGCAAAGTGCAATCGGAAGAAAGCTATGATATCAGTTACAGGAATTTCAGGTTAGTGAAAACTGGATGATACCATCATATTTGCTCTCTCATATGTTACGACAAAAATAAAACAATGAAAGGTCCATTTATGTAACGTATAATCATCCTTTTGCTGTAGGAGTTTTCTGTACTCTGTTACTCTGGAAGTCAGTTTAGATAATGAAGAAGTTTTCTTTTAGCCTTAAAAATCTCTGGAAATTATACATCCTTTGTATTTACAATGTAACTTTAAATTTTGCTAAATTTGCCCTTTAGCAGCAGTCAGAAGCAGCAGTTTAAGAGAATGAGCTTATGAGAATCGGTTAAATCAGTCGGTTCTATAAAATGTAGTACTGTAGTTTTTGACCTAATCTACATTGAAAAGGGGGAAAAATACGTACTGTTACCTACATACAGCTGGTGGTAAGATACAAAAGCTGTTCAGTCTTCTCACAGGTTTAGGCTTGTTTTGAAATGTCTTTTTAAACATAAAATTTTAATTGTCTCTATTTTTGTGAAATTATTGTGAAAAAATGGCTACTAAAATTCAGTCTTAATAGTTTGTTCTTAGTGAAAATTGTATTTGTCATGAAGAATTTGTATTTGTTTGGAATTCATAAATCTTCGTTCAATCTGTGAATAAATGCCACATTGCTAGAGATAATTCAGGTGCCCAATGCATTTTTTAAGTCACAATGCATGTGTGTGTTTACACGTGGTGGTTATATCAGTCTGTGTTCAATAAAGCCTAATGATTGAAAAAACATTTTCAGTAGAGCTGTCATTAACTTCTACTACTGTACCTTGTGATGTTACAATTTCAGGACAACCTTGCTTGGAAAATTACAGCACAGGAGAGTTACTGTTACCCCTACTGCCGATGTTAAAAGTATAAGCGTACAATTGTCTGATCTTTTTTTTTCTTTGATTCAGGAATGCTTCAATACCAGCACGTTGCTGTCCTGCTTTTGGAACGTTATATAATACCAACACTTTTGAGACTTTCAAGTCCTGTGATAAGAAGTCACTTCTGGAAAAAGAAGCAAATGAGGTAAGATTAAAAATCAAATCAACTGGCAGGGAGATAGGGTTTGGAAATAGCCAGCGGAATGCTTTATAGTCTCAGCTGCAAATGTTGGAGAGGCTGTCTATACTCACCCATTTAGCAGTGTCAAGTCTTAACTGTTTCTGGAGGAGATAGTTTGATATTTCTTCACTGTTCTTCCCAAGACAAAAGCAAKTAGCTGGTGATACTTGCAGGACCTCGTTCAGTGTTCTACTGAGTAACATTTTAAATCTTACGGTGCTATTAGAGCTGCTGGTGACTTGCATTCAGTAGGGCGGGGGGTTTTTTGTTTGTTTTGAAACCCAGAAACTGCCTGGTTTTAGTTTATTGCAGCACATCTGTGTGATATAGAGATGAAGTTCCTGAATAGCCAGAAGACTAAGGTAAAATGAGAACAACGTGGCTGTCAAAGGGGCTAGGAAAAGTCTCCTTGCACTGTAAGGAACTAACTAACTGTGATGGCTGAGGGAGAAGTGAAAATCAAATTAAGATGATCTTTTACTTTCTGAGACACTTTGACTAATCTCTGATTTATTTAATTAGAATGATAGCCTGCCTGCAGGCATTGAGTAGCAAAGTTTTCATGCATATTTTTGCTTGAGGCTGTAAGTTTTTTGTGTGCCTGTGGCCTGGTATTCCCCTGTCAGTGACAGATACAGTGCAGTGACTTCAATAATATCTTTAGGAAAACTAGAAAGCCGCAGCGTTTTGACTCTACTGATTTTTTTTTTTTTTCTTTTTAAGACAAACAGGTCTGCCTGGTAACTATGTTATAGCTTTTTGTCTCATCTCACCAACACACAACAGATTACTTTCTTTGATGTCTGTCTCCCAGCTTCCTTGAATATCCTAGTAGCTTACATACTTAGTATCTGTAGATCATGTGAATAATGATACGAAAGATAAGAGTGGAAGGAAAAGCTATATTAATCTGGACAATATGATGTATTTTGTGCTACTGTTAATAGTTCCTATATCTGAAGGATTGCTATTGATATTTTTTGTTTTGTTTAATGCTGTATGCTTGATTCACGAATTAATGCCCATCTTGTTCGCCAGCATCCATAGTTGTTGTGTTAGAGAACAGTCCTATGTGTTACCTTTGGAATCCTTTCAGCATGAATAATAGCCTACATGAGGTTAGATGGGAAAAGGTGACGGTGTATTACTAGGAATATTAATTTTAGTATTTTTAATTTAGCTGGAAGAATTAAAGATTCCTGCAGCTGTTCTCATGCTACCTTTGTATTTTTTTTTCTCTTTTTTCTTCCTCACTGTGCTGACAATCAATGACAGATATGGGAATCAATAAAATCTGGGGCTGCTCTTGAAAACCCTATGCTCTTGAACAGGTTCCTGCTGCTGACATTCGCAGTGAGTGAAGATAATATTATTTTATACTTAGAGCATTGAAATAGAAATGATGAAATAATTTTCTTTCTGGGAGAAATATTGTAGTGGTATTAAGATAACAACAGTATCTGGATAGTTTTCAGACATTTAAAAAACTAATAAGCCATTCTTGTGTACAAATATAAAGGATTTTAGGATATAACCCATAAAACTAGCTGGTGCCATCTCAGTCTCTTCTACTAACAGATTAAATTATATGATTACTTTACAGGTACTAGTTAAAGTAGAACAACTGTTTCAGGTTCAATAGATTGTGTTATTTAAAGCATTATTTATTCAGACTTTCAAACTGAAGTATTTATATACCCCTTGTCTGTTTAAATCTTAAAGATTAAAAGCTCATGTAGAGAAAGGGAAGTCATTAGTATTTTTTGTTATTGTTTTAAATCATTGCAGTGCCTTGTGGCGTAGAGCAAACTATGGTTGGGATAATCCACCATCAATTATCAGCAGAATCTCAAACAGTAATTTACATTATGATTTATGTGTTTGTTATCTAATTTTATAAATTTTTTTCCTAGGATTTAAAAAAATACCACTTCTATTACTGGTTTTGCTACCCTGCTCTCTGCTTCCCAGATGGAATACATATCATTCAGAAACCAGTGTGTCTGGGTGACAGATTCCCTTCAAATCAGGTGCCTCAATGTTACGAGCTTTCTAGCACTAAGCTTTTTTTGGCTTTAAAAGTTAATATTTTCATCTTAGCACATGCTGAATTAATTTGAGAAACTAATTTTTTTCAAAACCGTCACTTATTTCCATGTGGTTGTACTTATTCACTTCTTTTTCTTTATCATATAAAATCTTTCTCCTCTAAGAGAGAAGAGCTTAAAATCTCTTCAGCTTTATCTAGTTAGACACAGAGATAGCAGACAATTCTTGAAGAGGCAATTATATTCATTTTAATGTTTCTGTGTATCTTACCAAATATATAAATTAATTTTTAGAACTTATAAAAAGACTTCTAAACAACCTTTTTACAAGTGGCATCCTCTGGGAGAGCTAAGTTGTTACCAGAGTGAATATAACAATAAAGGAAGGCTGCAGTGGGTCAGAGAGAAATATGTTCTCACAAACGTCATGTCATCTTTGTTGTGAATAATTTCAAAGCAGTGAGTATTCATTGTTAGAAGAAGCAGAAAGACACTTAATTTGGTGGAAATAAAAGCTGAGCTGCATCATAACTGGAGAATATATAACCCATGGAAGAAGATGCGAGACTTGAGGAAAAGTATGAAAAAGATACAGGGTGAAGCAGGAGTGAAGGGAAGCTGATTGGGACTTAGAACTTTACAAGTGCAGAAGAGAATATTTTCCCAGAGCAAAGACCAGGGTACTGATTCTCCTGAGAGAAATTAATAGAAAAGATCTCTAATAATGGAACTTGGAACAACTGTTTTAAATAGAGGGTCTCAGTGAAGTGAAAGATCTAAGCAGGAGGAAGGTACCATGCAAGCATATCAACATTTTTTATAAAACCCTTAGTCTAAGGAGAGCTCCTTCTGTCCTTGGTAGGTAGACAGCATGTTTTCAGGGCTTCTGTTGCAGTCTAGTGAAGGACTCTGAGCCGCTTTTGTTCATAGATAAAGATGAGAACGCAAATTTCAGATTTTCTGTTAACTGATGTAACAGAGTGTTCTATCAGAAGATTAATGTGTCACTGTTCTTCAAATTTAAGTTTCCTGGCTTCAGATAACCTATTCTTTACTAGTATTGTGGAAAGTAGTAATAAAATGCATGACTAGACAAGAAAAACACTGGATAAGTCAGAATTTTTGAGAAGAAAAATTAACAAATTTTTGTATCTTGTTTCATATTGCTGTGCAAAAGACAAAAAAATCAAATTGCTTGCATATGCTCTTTGGATTTAACTGAAGTTAATGTGAAATTTTGAATGGCTTTTTAACATCATAAAAATCAATGATAAATGGTTTTGCTTTTTCAGTTAAAAAATCCTTAGTTCCTTTCCTTTCAGAAGATCCTCATTAGGTCTGTAATAAAGAAGAATATGAAAATGTAAAAATACCTGTCATGATTCAAAGACAGATTTTTGACTAAACGCTGAAAATACATGCCACAAAACAGACTGAATGGTTGTATAAGCTTCCACAGTTAGTACTGTGATTAATATTTACCAGTACCTAATCCCATACTAAGTATTTTTGTAGTCTGGAAACAGAAAACTTGGCTAAGCGTAGAGGAACAAATTTACTTACCAAGCTATTATAGCTATCAGAATGAGACTTTTATTTTGTTTTAGTATTTCTTGTTATATCTGTTTGCAGTAACAGAACAGTGCTTTTGTATCAAATTTGCATTGACAATTGCTCTTTTAGTGACTGAACTGCTGATCTCAGTTACTGTTATCATAATGGATTTTAAAACTTCTGTATATGCTATTTTCAGTGGTAAGATTATTTGAGAGATGGCAGGAGTGAGCTAGCCATCCTTTCCAAGTGTTCATATACTTGCTGTGGCTCTGCATAAGATCATTGCAACATAGTTACAGTTGTCTTTTTGAATTTAGATTCAAGCACTTCAGAAAGCGTATGATCAACTTTGCCAGGCAGAAGGGGTTACAGCATTGCCTTATTTTTTAATTAAGTATCATGATAATTCTGTGGTGATATCTCTGCTCAAAAAGTGGGATGATTTCTTCCAAAACCAAGGGGAAAAGGTAAGGAGAATTTTTCCGTCTTTTTATAACCCACAAATGCTTAATTTACAAATGATTTAAAAGGTGTTTTAAATACTGAGCTAGGCACAGTAATTGGCCAATGAATAGTTAGGGTTAATAGCTGAATACCAGCCGCTTGGATTGATTTCTCTCTCAAGAGTTAGTAGCTCTAATGCTTACACAAAAGGCTAGTTGCATCAAATTAATGGGCGGCTTGAAAACAGAGTTCATGCTCTTTTTCCTCCTTTGTTATTCAGATAGGAATTACAGAGTTTTATGAAAGAGTTGCTATGTTAACTTAGTATTTTCCAATCATGAACCTTATATACAACATTATAGTAATGCAAAGCACTTACTTTATTGTCTGTGTGCTAACATGTGATATTCATACATTTTATGAAGGTATTAAGCCATATTTTTTTGGCTGCATTAACAGTAAATATAGCTGAGAATCCTATAGGGGAGTTTTCAGCTGTAGGAGTTCATATGCAGTTTCACACAAAATTTGTCAAAGAAATGTTGGCCTGTTACAGCTTGAGAATTTTGAAAAAAAAAATGTTGCAAATCTGTGTATGAACAATATTCAAGTTAAACACTTCTGAATTTTGAAAGATAGGTTGGTTGTGGTCCAGAAGAGGCTAGAATAATCTCTCTGTTAAATGCAGAGATTATGCCTGTCCTTTGAGTAAGTGAGCACTGTCTGTCGGTTTCAGTTAGGAAAACATTATGATGATACATGTAGCAGATGTCATTACAGTAAGACTTGACTGGCTTGGTTAACTTGTGCTTACGTACATTGAATTCTGCTTTGGATCTTGTTGCTCAGTGCTGAACTTTGCTAGGCCTTTCTGAATGTTTTGCCATCTTTATTTACTCGGAACATTTTTTTTTTCCTTGCATTGAAGTGGTAGAAAACAAAATTCTGAGTTATGACAAAGAGCTAATAAGTGGAAAAAAAATCTTTAAAGGAAACTTGTCATACCTAGTGAAAGTCATTTAGTTTCGTTTTATAATACTCGATCTTCAGGGTTTTTCTCTGCGTTTCAATCTTTTTCTTTTATTTTTGTTTTCCTGATACTGGACCTGGGTCTGTAGTTCTTGACTGAAATATGAAAGAGAAGATTAAGACTATAAATGGTAGTGTGATAGCAGTAATCGGTTATAAATAAGAGTACTTAATTAGATAGGAGCATCCTGAATATGAGAGAAATCTGTAATCATCTGCAATATATTTCTTCATTAACATTCAGTTTGGAGGGAACTGCCAAAATTTTAGACCTGTTAGATAGGATTGATTGCACCAGTGGTGCAGCAAGGGTACTGGGTCTGGAGTTTGTCTGTATTTCAGTGAGCCAGCTGAACTTGCTATCTTTGGAGAAAAACACATTTTTGTTGCTACAGAGTTTCTGCTAGTTTATCAGATTGGATCAGGTTAGTAAAGGGTCTGATGCGTGCTAGAGTCAGCAGTTGCAAAACAGAAGCTGAAAGGAGGGATGGGGAGTGGGCCCTTTATCTGATCTGTAGTGATTAGATTGACTCATTTCCATCTCGGACTGTTTCTATAGACCCTTGAGTGATGTGGTAAAATTGAGACCAGTTGTTTTGAGACCATCCATAGGCAAAGAAGCAGGCGGAAGGGGATCTATAACTGTGAGACATGGATATCAATGGTGATGTCTTGAGTTTAGATCTTCAGCATATCTAGACTTAAGCAGTTKCATCATTCTAATCTTTGGATGTGTTTTTGTTCTGCATTGGCTGTGAAGCAATTAGGTTTGTGGTTTAGATGCCTCAGTTAAGGGAATAAGTATTACGCAGGTTGAACATGAGACAATGTCCAGGTCCTTTACTTAGATCCGTTCTTAAAGATCATCTTTACACGTGATTTTCATGCTGCATTTTCCCATTGACTTGACATCTTACTAGCCTGTCCCCTTGCACTTTGATCAGCCCACAATCAGTACAGAATTTTGTTTCAAGAGCAAGGCTTCAGTTACTGGGTTTTCCCAGGTTTCATAATGCTGTATTTAAGGAAAGTAGACTTAACTGTAGTGAAATGTGAATGTCCATTAATTGACTAAAAGAACAAATCTAAAAGCTGTGGCTAATGTTTGACTAAAATCTAGTGTGATCGTATAGTAGACATTTACAAAGACTTAAAATGTCTGTGTAGTCATTTTGTTACAAAGTTTTATGTAAGAAATGCCAAATAACCTTTACTGTGAGCTGAATACCGGTTCTTTTATTTGCAGGTGACAGTTGGAGTTTATGATCCATGTAATTTAACCCACTATCCAGGATGGCCTTTGAGAAATTTCCTGATCTTGGCAGCCTACAGATGGTATCTATTTTSCTATATTTCTCATGGAGATTATCTATTAACTGGTATCAAATGATGTATTTTTCTCCCCTTGGCACTTTACTTTTATCACCCACCTGATCCTTAACTTCAGTGACTGAAATATGCAAAAATAAATGTAAAAGCGCAAATTTCTGCAAAAATTTGAAATTCTACTTCCAACATTGAGATGATTCATTGTCAGTGTTTTTGATTTTGCATATTATTCTGGTTTTTACTTCTGATGGTCAAAAGTTTGCGTTACTCCCATTCTTCACATGCATGCATGTGCATGCAGAGACATGCTTTAACTCTGCTTCTGGCCTTTAGACTCTAGCTGGTACAAGTGTTGCTTAAAGTATTCTCTGATTCTAGAGGATGAATTAGTGTCCAGTAATAGTAGACCTAAGATTTGAAGATCAGGTACTCTTTTTTTTTTTTTTTTTTTTTGGTAGTGTACCCTCTTTTTTTGAGGAGGGCAGAGACTGGGGAGAAGGAGATGGTTTTAGACTCTTTAAGTATAGTTCAACTAAAATCAGCTCAACTAGGTACAGCATTTTCCAAACTACCAATTGAACTGTAACACAGAAGGATATGTACCTTTCTAGACAGCTGTACACATTCTGAGATTTAGATGATTTTAGGTGCTAAAGTTCTAATTCTTGGCTTTTGGAATTGAATCCTAAAGAAAAATGATATCACATCAAGAATTGAAAGGATCTTGCTTGGACTGTGGGGAAGTATGAGTGTACTCTCGTCACTGATGTCTCTTCTGAGCCGTCCCTGTTTTTTATTCCCCTAAACACACAATCTGGCCAGTAACATTGGCCAGAAGACAGACTGACAATGTCATTTTCTTAGAGTTATTTCACAACAAACTGAGCATTTCCACGTACTAAGCAACTATGTTTGTTTATACCTGGTAGAGGCAATGGGACTAAAGGAAAATACCTTATTTAGAAGCTGCAAAGGAGTAAAGATTGGTGATATAGGCAGGACATTCAAATAAATTCTTTTTCTTTTTAAGGAAATTGCATGTCTCTATTTTTTATATGTGTATATATATACATATGTATGTATGTATATATATTTATATGCTCTTTTCACTACCAGGGGCAGCAGTCTCCAGTCAGTTGAAGTGCTCTGCTTCAGGGACAGGACCATGCAAGGAGTAAGAGACATAACACACAGTATTATATTTGAAATAAAGCTTCCACAGAGAGCCCTTGGCCCAGGTAATTCCTTTTCAAAGAAGATTAATATTTCTTCCCCTTTATTTTCCTTCCTCAATCACTGTGAAGATAGAAAAAACACATTAATACTACTAAATCATTGCTTAGACTAAGTTATTTCAAAGGGATCTAAAATTGTTTGAGTTTGACAAAAGTCTGTAAAGCAAACTGTCGCTTCTTCAAAAAAAGAAAGGGATCAACTTATTCTCCTTTTTTTCTTCCCTCCTTAAATCCTGCTTACGATATTAAAAAAAAAAATCTCTTGGTTTCATAAGAAATGCAAGAATGAGATAGTAGTTTGCAGTGTTTCTTGTGCTATGTATATTGATACTAAGACTACTAGTCTTTTTTCTTGTTAAATACGTTTGCAGTCCCTCAGCTATAAAAAATAATGCTATAGTGATTTGTGATACACATTTTTTTATACATTTTTAAGAGTGTAGAATCCAGAGAGGGATTGTGTCTTCAACCAAAAATGAGACAGGCAGATATAATTTAAAAAGTAACTTGTACATTTAAAACAAACTCAGACTTGATTTCTGTGTACAAGACAGTATCACAAAATTTCACTGCCTCATCTTATCCAAGTAGTTCTGAGTGCTTTACATATGATAGGTTTGAATGGTTTAATTATTATATAATTAGGGTATATAATTCTCTATCTAGTTTACAGATGGAAGCATGAAGAGACTGTTTAACTTGACAAAATTTACTGAGTTCTGAATCCTGTAAGAAATACAGGAATTAGTATGAAATGTATGACATGAATTGATATCTGAGCAAATTATTGGCCAAACTGAAAACAGTAAAAGTTGACAAACTCTTAGATTTTTCTTAAAATGTGAATTTCATTATTATTTGTTGGTTACAGTAATATTAGGGAAAATGACATAAATGTAAAATTGCCCATCAGTAGGATTCAGTAGTCTGTCTATGCAAGTAAAATAAATACTGACCATCGGTTTAACACTAGAGTATTTATTCCTTACTCCTCATTTTTTCTTTTCCCAGTTCTCTTTTCTGTAATGCAACTAGTCTATAAAGTGTGTTGTGGAAGATCTGATGCATACATAAATACAAAAGATTTTCCTAAAATCATGTGTGACACAGAGAAGATTCACAAGGAATGGCTGCTTCCTCTCTCCCATTATTCCATGTGATGCTCTGTAGTTTCTCTTGTTAGTTGGTGGCAAGTTCAAAACAAAGAATAGTTCCCCATGTAGCTCACTGTTAATCTATGACACTCATTAAAGGTTATTGTTGGTGGCAAAAATTAGTATAAATAAAGAACTTCACATAGTCATACCAGAAAATCTGCTTTCAATGCTAATAAATATTAAGGTGCTACTTCTGGCTCGAAGCCCCAGGATGCTGGAAGCTGGGAAAGTTGAGGCWTAGCATTCAAGAGCCAAAAGCTTGTTGAGGAACGATAACACCTCTGTTCTACGTTTGAAGCAAGTTGAACGGGAGGAAGCAGCAAATAAGACATTGATACTAAAATCTCCAAGAAGTACTTTTTCAATAGGCATAACATAAAATAGCAAGACTTGTATACCAATATATACTTTGATGTTAAGATACAGGTTATTTGCTAACAAGTTTAAAATTTAGTGTGTGTTTTCCAGCAAAGTTAAATCCAAGTTTCTGTTTTCCTATGCTGCAATACTAAGGCTCGTCTTTCTTTCCTTCTTTCTTCCCTCACTTTTTTCTTTCTTTTTTTTTTTTTTTTTAATGTATCATATAGATTGTCCCAAGGCTGTTGGATGGGAGAAAAATCAAAAGGGAGGCATGGGTCCAAGGATGGTGAATCTCAGTGAATGTATGGATCCCAAAAGGTTTGTTCCTTAACCTCTAAATTTCTGTAACTTTCTTTACTTGGGCTTAAGGCAGAACAAGTTAAAATGTGAAATGTAAGGACTAACTATCATTGTTAGGTAAGACTATACCACATACAGTGTAGAGTCTTTGAACAGTCCTGTTGGAAGTAGGGATTTTTAGAGGAGAGTGCATTACATGCAGAAGTGTTTGCAATTTGTGTTTGTAACTTAATAGTTCAAATGTGTTCAAAACTGAATGGAATCTGGCCTGTAGTGTTACAAGCGTGTGATTCATGTTGAATTCTGTATCTATTTGTTTAATTTACAGAAAATAAATACAGAGAACAGTTTAGCCTTTCAGAATTCTTAGTGTGACAGGAAATAGCACAGGAGGCGTGACCTTTAGTGATCTTCACCATTTTGCACATAAAGTATGGTCAGTGAATTGCAAATGGTGTAGTTGCAGCCTGTCAGGTCATCTGCTTTCACTAACTGCATGTGCTCTTTGTGTTCCAATATTGTGATATGCCGATCTGATCGTTTAGGGTAACATATTTTATCTAACAAGATAAACCATTTTGTCTTGCAATTACAGCGATTCAGAGGATGGTCATAGTCATTTGAGAAGTGTCAGCTGAGGACTCCTAATTCTTCAAGTAATTGTAATTGACCACCTTTATTTGTACGCATGTTCACTTCCCTTAGTGCCCACACAGATTTTTGGTAATTTGACATTTTAGGCAATTATGGTCTTGAATCCTCATTAAACAATTTGCTGGAGATTGCAAAAGTTACCTTTATGACTTGTAAGGGAATTAAACTGTCGGGAATCTGAGAGCATACATGCTTATCTGATCTGAAGACAAGAAGGACAAAAGAAGTTTTAGGAGTTACATGAGATGATGCAAAGGGACAAGCAGTGAAGTTCTGTGTGAAGCAATGTAATCTTTGCAAAGAGGAAGCAGGACACTGAATGAAATAGTCATGCTCAGAGGTGTATATACACTAATGGAATGGTTTTCTTATTCTAGTATTTTCCTATGCCAGTTACCACCCCATGGGTGCATTACAGTGATGTGACTTGGAAGAGTTTTAAGACCTTTGTGTTCTGATGACTAGGAGATCTGACACTAGATTGAACTTGCCATTCATTTCCTTTGTTTCTGAATGGCTTTCTTGCCTCATTTTACTTCCAAAACAGCCACAAAGAACTGATTCTTCAGAGAGCAGATGTAATAATTTGTAGGACTGATGCAGGTAGATGCATAGAACCAGTTGTTCTGTACAAAAGAAACAAAAGTTTATGGACAAATGGTCTGTGTCTTATCATTGAGCTTACCTAGAAAGAAATCTTGATGGAGAAACTATTCTTTTGTTTGCATCAGATGTTACCCAGATCTTATATATGAGATTGTTACCTTGTTCAGAAGCCTTTACAGATTTGTTCCAATGCCTAAGGAAGTATGTGACTGCAGTAGATTTTAGAAGATTGCGGAATAGCTAGTTGATGTTTTTTCTGGCATTTCATTTCTGTATGTCTTGGCTGTTGAAAGAGAGCACTTTCTTAGCATGAAATCAATGGTTAATAGCCATCTTTACAAATGTCTACTGTTTTTTTTTTTTTAAGCTGTCGCTTTCCTAACCATCTTACTACTATTGTTTCAGTAATAATTTACTGTTCTGTTTCTAGGCACTGCAGTCACAGCTTTTATAAAAATGTACATAAGCAGTGTTTGGCCAGCACCTTGGTAACAAGAGGAAGTCAAAGAAATTGAATATTCAGAAAGTGTGGGTGTGTGTATAAGTAGGATGACTTTTGACATGATAGTTTTTTATGTTTGAATATGTTTTTTCTTTGTATCTGAATGGCGCAGAATGGTTAGAAGGACTTGTAATTAGAGTGCTTAAAAACATGTTGTGTCATCTCACAAGAGTAAAAGCAGCAGAAAGTTAAGTTGTTTCAGATCTACTGGCCGTGCTCTTTATTAACGACTCAAATTATCCCTACGTGATTTTGTTTTTTGTTATCCATATTTGAAGTTGCTTATAATATTTATGATCTAGCTGGCATATTATTTTCTTATCTAAATTGAGAAGCATTCTACTTTGGAGAATCAGGTACAGGTATCTATAAATTTAGCAGTGTTTTATCTAGACATGTTCGTGGAAGGAGAAGCTTAAATTTGGTCTGTCAGCCTAATCACTTCTATTTTGCATCAGTAGTATTCCGATGGCTTCCATTAGGGAACTGGAGTGACCCTTTCTGATAGACCAGCCTTTTCTTCAGAATACTTGTGTGTAAATAAAATGTTGGACTGAAATGGTACCATATAGTAGAACAGTAAATCTCCAACCCAGTGAGCTGAAAAGGTAAGAAACAAGAAAAAGAGAAGTAAAGGATCAAAAATGCAGGCGACTGAGGAAAAAAAAATGCTTTGTCTTTATCATGATTGACAACAGCAACAAAAGAAAGCTCAAAGGCAGCTGAGACCAAACATGGAAAAAGGGAAAGGTGTCAGGAGAACATAGGTGTGGCCTATATCTTAAGGAGAGAAAGCACAGTGAATGGGCTGTTAAGCTTTTTTCCTCTTCTAAAAAAGTATAGAACTTCTTCAGTACAAATAAAAGCCGTTGCTTGAAACACAAAAACATTCAGAAGTAGTATTGCTGTTTATTTCATGACAGGTTAGCAGAGTCATCAGTGGATCTTAATTTGAAATTGATGTGCTGGCGATTGGTCCCTACTCTTGATCTGAATAAAATTGTGTCTGCCAAGTGTCTGCTGCTAGGAGCTGGTACTCTGGGTTGTAGCGTTGCGAGGACCTTGATGGTAAGTCCTGAGTTGAACATAATAATAATCTGCTGTTTCTGATAAAATCTGTATGATTTTTTTTTTTGAGCAACTGCATGGCACATAAGGGGAAAGTTGTATGCTTTTGTATTAATATATAGATAATGCATGTTGATGTTACAAATTGCAGGGGAAAGGTAAGATCTGTGTAGCCAGTAGAAACGACTTGAAGTTCTGCCAACAGTAGAATAGTAACTAGTAAGAGAATTTAGCAGAATAATAAAATGTATTTAATTTACATTAAAAAAGGTGGAACTAGAAGTTCTAGAGTAAATTAGCAAATCAAGTTCATAGTGAAGCATGTGGAGTAACTGTGCTGATGTTTACTTTGGAGGATGTTTATCTTACTAAATTCAGTAGGATTACAGGGGTTACCGCTAAATAATGTATTTTGACAGTCAAATTTGTGTGTTTTCTTAATTCGGTGCAAATATAAGCTTATTGCTGTGAATAGATTCAAAAGCTTTTTGTAGCTTGATCTTTCCATAAAAGTTGAAAAAGCTCCTCTTGAGCTTCCGGCATTAGAGACTCAAAAGAGTATAGCTAAACCCACTGTCCTTATCATTACTTAAATTACTTTCTTGTTTAGGGTTGGGGAGTCAGGAAGATTACATTTGTGGATAACGCAAAGATCTCCTACTCCAACCCTGTACGACAGCCGCTGTATGAGTTTGAAGACTGTCTTAGCGGTGGGAARCCTAAGGCAATTGCAGCAGCAGATAGGCTGCAGAAAATCTTCCCAGGAGTGGTAAGATCAGTATTTAAAATATGCTAATGATTTTTTTGAGAGTATAATTGGCTTTAAATGACTATACCATATTCTGTTACTTTTTAAGCTTTGTTATGAGCAGATGGTGGGGGCAGAGACTGCTACAAACAGATGTTATACTGTAGTAGCTAAACATTTTCACAACTAACGAACTTTCTTGTGGCAGTAAAGATTCCTAATAAAGAAGTATGGTTAAGGATTATCTGAACCTTGTTGCAGCTCATTGATCATAAAGTAAAATTCTTCTCTAGTCTAGTATGTGACTAATGAACTTTCATTAACAGCTGCTTCTAATGTTGTATTTTTTTCTCCTCTGCTCTTAATGGGGAGTTTGGAAACATGTTAGTTGTCTATTATGGGAGCAGAAGGACTTGAAGGCAGGAATGAAAAGTCCTGGAGATTTTCTATTATATTTTATCCCCCAAATTTGATTTTTTTTAAAATTTATTTTTTAACATAAAAGAAACAAATACTGAATCTTCATTTGGTCATAGTGCTTTTGGAATGAAATGATTCAGTGTTCTCAAGATCACTATAATCCCACGTTGTGCTTCATGAGTGATCAGTAGTGTAGTTCAAGCAAGAGAAATATTTTTTTTTTAACTTGTAAATCTGGAAGTTGGTTCCTCTTCTGTCTTTGTCCCTTTTTATGTTATGCAGAATAACCTAATAGCAGTAAATATTGATTATAAACTTATTTTGCTTAGAATTTTAATACAGAATATTTAGATATGTAAGGCTTCTTTTGTCTGTTTTTGTTTAAGAATTAAGGAGGTTGAATCTGATGCAGAACACAGTACAAGTGTTGGCCTTTGACCAAAGTACTTCTCTTTTTGGGAGCCTGAGTGAAATAACGTATTATCAAAATGAAGTAGCTGACATGGAACAAAAAACAAGAATTAATTTTTGTTAGTTTTAAAAGTTTTATGATGAAAGGCCCACCCATGGCAGCCTTTATTCTCCTTGACTCCAGGGGTGTATAACATTCAAACATTCTTAATTTTCAGTGCTCTTTAAAAAAGTAGATTTAAAAAAAATCTGTCAGAATGACTAATAAATATTTGTTGATCTCTTTATTTCATCCTTCATTTGAGGGGGAAAAAATGATTTGGCCTGTAATTCCAGAAGAAAGACATACTCAGCTTGGTCTGTCACGAACAAAATTATTTTATGCTCATTGGGTATGTGATAAAAGTCATTGAAATGTTTTTAGCTTTTGCTTTGGATTTGAGACCATCTTAGACTTGGTAACTATAGTTAGCAGAGCTCAGCTGACAAGCCACATCTTAACTTGCTTAGTTTAGGAATAAAATGTGTTAAGTACACTTACTGTTCAATTCTGTATTTTATGTCTCCAATTATTACTAACCATAATAATTTTTATTAACCAATAAGAACAGCGTAACATAGGTCTGTGGTGTTGCTAGTGTCCAGTGCAGTGAACGAGCCTTAGAGAAAGTCCTTTGCAGACATTTTTAGGTTTGTTTGTTTGACCCAAGGACTCCTCTTTGTTTTGCTTTTATCTGTGTTAATCCTATTGTCATTTTTTATGAAATTCAGTACTGATATTCAGCAGTAATTTATTGAACATTCGAGAATCGGTTATCTCCAGTATGGAAAAACAATAAAAGTTTCGCTTTCAGATCTCTTGATGAATAAATGAGGAAGAGATTAGTTGAAAGTTCCTAGAATTGTTTTAACCTTGCTGCACTATAATATTATTGTTACTTGGTGTGGTATTCATTTAATAACAGAAACATTAAATAATAAAGCATGTACAGAAAAGGTTGCAGCAGTACACTATTACTTGGAGTACCAGCATGATGCATTCAACTAACATTGAAATACAGTGTGATTTTTTTCAATTTTTAAAATTGAGGAAGTGAAAACAGGAATATTGGGAAAAAATGAATAGTTAAAAACTGTATGTGAAATACTGAATAATATTGCAGAACACATGATTATATGTGATTATTTTGTAAGTAACCCCCCCCAAACTTTTACTTCCTTGGTCCTTCCTAACAAGGAAGCTCACAAGACCTGACTGTACTGCAAAATATTTACATTTCGATGAGGCTTAAAAAAAAAAAGAAAAAGTTGAATATAATTGGGAGAGGAACATCCAATAATAAAAGAGAAGCAATAACGTAAAGCTGTAGTGAGCCTTGATCAAGAAATTATTAGTACATTTGGTGTAGGTAGAAAAAAAAATATCCACTAGCATATGTACACTGTCTTCAGCCTATGCTATATGTAAGGGATTTTTTTTTCTCTCTTCCATACCTCAAGTGTTCTGCATTTACCACTGCTTTCGCGATTTATTATCTCTAGCAGTGTTATSCATTCCCTATTGTTTCTTCATGCCTTGGGTCATACCTGATCTGCCTCCAGCATGACTCAAACATCGCTTCATAGCTCTGTGGCACAAATGACGAGATACCTGTTGCACACAGCATTGTGTACCCCTCTGGCATGTTTGTAATATATTTTGCTCAGTCAAAACCATATCCGCAGTAGAATTTGTGGAGAAGAGGTATCATGTTTTACCATGAGTAAAAATATAGAGAAACAATATGGTAGCATTAACAAGTTTGAATGGGGCTTTGTTGGAATAAAATCTCCTTTATTCAAATTGTTAATGGCATGCTGACAGCATGTGAGAGTGGTGAGGTTTAAGCAGCAGGCTGGGCACATGTACTAACAATAGGTCTTTAATTAGCCTGGGTAGTCTTGGTGCTTTGGGACAGTTTGGACAGGGAATCTACTGTTATCTGGAGATGTTTATAACTCAGCTGATTTTGCTAAAAGTCTTAAAATAGAGCTGCATCTGTTACTGCAAACTGCACTGTTGCTTGTTACCAAAATCCGTATTCATCAGTATAAATATCTCTGAATAAAAAGATTATTTGTGCAGGATTTTGTGCCTGCTCATTTATCTTGTACTGAAGGAATAGCCAAAGCTGTCTTTTGGTGTTTGGAAATCCAGACAATCCTTTAAAGTCCTTGGGAAGCCAAGCAGTAATGATGGATTCTGAAGACATTTTTGAAACTTTGGTTTTAAAATTTTGTGTAATTCACTTGTGTAATAAAATCACTTTATTTCATTTCACAGTGGATAATATATTATACACGAAGTTCCCTGTAGTTTTCATAAGTTGTTTTGTCTTTTTCTCCTGATTGGCCTTGTGCTTGACTACTGTGTGTCAGGGCCCTGGCTATTTTACAGCAAGATAAGCAGAAGTATATGCACCTGGGAAGGGAGTCAACACAGCAGTCAATTAGAGACTGAGCAGATACACCTGGACAATGCTAGGCAACCAATAGCGATGCTTTGTAAAGTGTGTGAACACGTGAGCCTGCTGAAAGGATATATAAGCCAGATAGGTAGAATAATAAGGTGGATTGAACTTGCATCACATTGATGTGTGTGTTTTTTCCTGTCTTGCCAATAATGGGCTGCGGCATCTGGTGACCCCGACGTGATCCTCAGAGACCAACTGGGGTAGTAGTGGAGCTGTAAGCGGGCAAGGATCCTGCATGGCCAGCAATAGTAGCTGGGTGCCTGAAGAAAGGCGGATTGTGGCCAGCGACAGTAGCTGGGTGTCTGAAGAAAGGCAGATTGTGGCCAGCGACAGTAACTGGGCGCCCRAAGAAAGGCGGATTGTGGCCACGGCTGACCAGTGAGTCAGGGAAGCAGGATGGGGTTTGCTGCATCAGCGATAAAGTAAGGGAGCCTGTTGAAATTGGCTTGGAAAACGGACACCCAGATAACGAAGTCAGACTTAACTGATTCATTACTGTGGTGCTGAAGAAAAGGGGTTATAGTAGAAGCTCCACAAGTATACAAGCTGGAAGCATGGGAACGAGTTGGAAAGGAACTGTGGGAAAGCGTGCAAGTGGGATCCAAGGAGGCGCGGTCGTTGGCAAAGATTTACTGACCGGTTCGACTAATGTTGGAACAGTTGTATGAGGAAGCGGCTGTTGCTGCTGCCATTCGCAGCGCCATACAAAGTACTAACGAGGAGCAGGAGGGCTCGAGGGACTCAGAATGGATGGCTGTGAGTGGCTCAGGACCTCAGTGTGAAGGGGTGCCTGACGATGATAACCTCAAGTGTTCCCTGTGTGCCTGTCCCTTGTTCGTAGCCGAAAAAGAGGCTTGGGGGGAAATAGAAAATGATCTGCCACCCTGAGAAAGGGAGGAGCGTCCGGAACCTACTGCTCCCCCAGCGAATATGGACATTGATTCAGTAAAGGTCCCGCTGCCGGATGATGASCTAGGGGACCAAGAGCAGCTGAGAGAGATTCGTCAAGAGCTCTACAGCCAAGCTGACAGGTCGTTTACAACAAGCATAAAGAGGTCGCAGCTGTGATAGCACAGGGGACAGAACTATGTGGATACCAGCCAAGTGGGTGCGGCCGTCACTGACAAAGGAGAGAGCCAAAGCAGCAAAGGCATTACAGGGTGCTGAAGCAAACCCAGGAGTGTTGCCTACAGAAACATGAAGGCGCAGTGGGCTTGGTGGCTGGGATTAACTGGTGTGGTTCATGTATGGTCATTAACGAATATTAATGAGAGAGAAAACATCATTCGGAATCGATCCATAGAGGATAGCTGACTCTGTTTTTGAAAAAAGAGGGGGAGATGTCGGGGCCCTGCCTATTTTACAGCAAGATAAGCAGAAGTATATGCACCTGGGAAGGGAGTCGACACAGCAGTCAATTAGAGACTGAGCAGATACACCTGGACAATGCTAGGCAACCAATAGCGATGCTTTGTAAAGTGTGTGAACACGTGAGCCTGCTGAAAGGATATATAAGCCAGATAGGTAGAATAATAAGGTGGATTGAACTTCCATCACATTGATGTGTGTGTTCTTTCCCGTCTTGCCAATAATGGGCTGCGGCAACTGTGTCTGAATTTATTTTGTTGCTTTTAATTTTACATCCATTCTAATAGGAAAAGAAGATAACAATCTTGTTTCATTTGCAATGATAAGGAAGAATTTGACTTGTTTCATTCAACTTCAAGATTATTACAAGCAAGCTTGTACAAGCAAGTAATGTGCTGTTATTCATATAGCTGTTGAATCTACAACTATTTAGTATTGTTGGCGACAATATATAGCTTTTATGTATTCCTTTCCCGAAGTATTCAGGCATGAAATTTGTACAGTATTTTATTACCCTTTCTACCATGTTGGATGAGGGGCCAGTTTATGTGGGTACTTCTAGTAGAACAATTTAATGATAGTAGCATCTCATTTCTTTTAATTTTTGTGTGCCAGTGGCACACTTCTGTTTGGGTTTAATGTGTGAGCACAGACATATTTTAAGTGGACTTGAGCTGAGGTTTAAAAAAGAAATGCTGGAAGTTAATAGAAATGTTAGTAAAAATGTGAGAAAAGGTTATGATTACACTACAAATTGCAATAATTTGACATACGTTTGCTTTAAAAAAAACCCAAAACTGCTGGAGCCTCAAGCACCACTTTGATCAGCTAAAAGTGTGTGAGATTGCGTTATCTCTAACTGCATTACATGCATCAACATACAGTCCTGTTTTTTGTAAAGGATGATTCAAATTTTCGTTAAGTACACGGTTCTAAAAGTGTATGGACTGGTAACTGAGTATTTTTTATTTTGGATAGTTGGAGGCATTTTAAATCCTGTGTTAGTATGGAAGCTTTAATGTTACAGTGTAATACATTTTGTGAGTCATTTGGCAGAATTGTTCTGTCACGTAGAGACTCCGTAAGGCTTTGGAATTCTGTGGAATTGGCAAGATACATTTTTGGAGATGCCTGCACAATTTCTGCTCCTCTAAAATAGTAAAAACGTGCAATCATCAAGTGCTATTTCAGCTGTTTTTTCCAGTGTTCTACTGCAGTATACCTCAGCTGCTTTTAGTAGTGACTGCAGCCTTTTTTCCAAGGGACAGTTATTCAAATTCAGGTGAACTATTGAAGCTGCTAGGCTTGCATGTTCTTTTACAACTATCGTGTTAGTTACTGGAGAGGGTCTTTCTGTGAATCTCGGGAAAATTTTGGTATTTCTTGTTAACATATTGCTCGGCAGCTAGTGTTCAGGTGTTGTTCACTAGTTCATTTTGTTTTTAAACAGCAAATCAACCTTCTAAATGCCAACAGTTTTTTTTTATTCATCTTTACCTAACAAATCAGCACTTGTCTGCAGTACAGAGGGCTATATGTTATCCATATATATGTTACTCATACGCAGCGTGAATTAAGTTCTGTGTTCCTGCCACAGCTCTTTGGAGGAGGTAATGACACTGAAGCTAAAACCTCCTCCAGTTATTTTCCAGCGTCTGTGCTGGTGATGCAGAATCCTGGTTGTCCTCGCTGGGACACAGTGGAACTGCCTTGTTAACAGCATACGAAATCACCTTGAAGTCTGCTTTTTTTTCCCTTAGCAGATTAAATGAAAAAAGTGTATCCTTTGGTGTGGTTGATTCATGTTATCCAAATTCATTCTCCCAATCTGCTGTATATGTTGGTGGTTTAGCTGGTGCTCTTTCTTTCTTTAGAGGTCTTCATGATGAAGACAGTGTATATTTGGCTTTACTGGATTTATGATTTATGCATGGAACTGGTCTATGCAAAACTCTTCCACTGACTTTCCCTGCATCTCCTTTTGTGTAATTTTATGTTTAGTTAATCCAGTTTTTATAATCTGTCATTAAATTGTAAGTTACTTGCAGCACAGTGACAAGCAGGAGACTGGCCAGAGTTATGCTTCTGTAACGCACGTGAAGTATCTGTTGTTATTCTCTGAGAGCAGATGGCTGACAGATTGTGTTAGCATGTTTCCAAATGAGTAAGTTAATTGTTTGCATTGTATATGCTTATTTGACTCTTCAGCCATTTTCTACTCAATATGCCTTGCCCAAATACAGAATTGGAAGAGATACATGTTTCTGCAATAGGAGCAAGCTCTTTCAGCATTTGTGCAGTGGAAGCTGCAGACATTCAAGGGCTGGAGTCACAAGTCTCCATTTTCTTTTCCATATCAAGTTCACATATGGCTGGTCAAATTACACAGAAATCCCTCAAGAGTGTTTTTCTTCTCATAAAGATTTTAAAACAAAGGAGAGAGTGTGCGATACTTCACATATGTCTCACTGTAATTGAGTCAGTATTCAGAGTCAGAGGGTATACATCCATTTAACACTGCATGTGAAGTGACCTTAAAGATAATCCAGGAGAAAGGTTTTACGTGAATACAGCGTGATTATACTCATGCGTAAGATCCGCTTGCTCGCTTTTGCAGTGATGTTTGTTACTTCTGGGGCTGGAAGCAGTCTAGCTATCTTCTCATAGTGATATGCCAGAGTCAGGAAGCCCTTCTGAGAGACAGGACTTGTTAGCTCAGGCACAAAGCCATCTGAACACAGTTGGTCTGTCTCATGACACGAACTAGTATGTTTGCATCGAACTGCTCTGGTCTGAATAAATATAGCAGCTGAGACTATCACCCACTCAAAAATTTTTGCACTGTGCTTTAGTGCACAGCATAGACATAGAGATGAAAAAGTTGCCATTCTGCCAAACAGTAATTGAATTTGTACTCTGCAATTCACATCACATGGTATAGTAATTCCCTTAAGTCACAAGTTCATTTTTCTAATGTGTTGTTGTTTTCTCTTGATCTCTATCCAGAATTCAGAAGGATATAACATGAGCATCCCTATGCCAGGCCATCCAGTGAATTTTTCTGAAGTAACAATGGCACAGGCTCGGAAGGATGTGGCTAAACTTGAACAGCTTATTGATGCTCATGATGTTGTTTTCCTACTAATGGACACTAGAGAGAGTCGATGGCTTCCTGCTGTCATTGCAGCCAGTAAGAGGAAGGTATTGTACACATGCCTTGCTTATATCCTTGTCGTTGTATGGAAATGTGAATCATAAAATGATATGGGTTGGAAGGGACCTCTGGAGATCAACTGGTCCAGACCCTCTGTTCAAAATGGGGCCCACTTAGAGCATATTGCTCAGGACCTTGCTTAATTGGGCTATGACTATTTCTAAGTGTTAGTAATATTAAAAGAAGTAATTTCACAGTAAGGGAATGATATTAAGGAGGACTAAAGGTACTACAATAATGATTGACTGATAAGGGGTATGAATTTTAGTAACTTGTTTGAAACTACATTTAAAAAAATATATTTCAAATGCTAAAAGTGTAGAAGTGGACTTAGAAAGGTAGTACTTTTTTGGTCATAAGTTAACTCTGGGTTTTATCACTGCCTCACTGGAAACCTTACTCTTCTGTTTACCCAATGAATCCAAACTCAGCCTGKGACCTATATTTCAGGTAGTGTTGAATGCTTTGTGCATTTTTATGACATAAAAGTGAAATCCTCATGTTATAAGTAAAGAGAAATGAAAGGAGAGGGCTGCAGTATGCGGAATTAAAAATCATGAATTATTTGTGTTTCTTATATTGTAAATAAAATTCAGGTTAGTATTTAAACTTTATACTCTTTATCAGAGATTAAGAAGACTCTGTAGGTATTTATGTAGTCAAAATGTCTTTTGTGGTTGGTTTACAGGAAGCAAATTGAGAAATAAAGCAAAGTTTTCCCAGGAAAATCAGAAAAATGTACGGGGAAAAGATTTGGAGCAATTTTTGGCCTTTTCTGCGAATTTTATCTCTTACTATTATTTCTCAAATACCTCCTTATTTAGGATCGGATATGAACAATGGAACCTTTAGTTTTGTGTGAATGTTGTTCCTGAGCTCAGTATGACATCCAAAATTTCCCATGGAAGAATATTCTAAATCACACAGCATTCAGGAAGTAGCATTTATCTCCAAATCAACATAATGTTGCAAATAGGATTTTCCAGAAGAATCCAAGTAAATTATCCTGAGTACTTATTTCCCTAGGTCCTGTGATGTAAACTTTGGTAAAGTGTCTCCAGCAATCTTGAAATTTCTTAGTTTTTTAAGTTTGTAGTATCATGTCTGCACAATTATAATTATAGAAAATCAGGAAGTGCAAGGATTATGCTTTTAACACATCAGCTTGACAACGGTTCACATCTTGTATGTTTCGTGGCATAAACAAAATGATGTCTGTAACAATTTATTAAGTTGTGAACTTAACACAAGAGAGTAAAAGTTGTGTGTGTGAYACAACTGAGTCAGTGTTGTTGGATCTTTGACTTCTGTACATCCTGACTTCTGCAGTATTTCAATTAAGACACTTTTAACTTAATTTCCTAATTGTCTGGTTTCTCTTATTGATTTTTATATGCATTTCCAAAAAAACCCTAGACAGTAGGAAGAAGAGACAGTCCAGATTTCTTTGTGAAATTTCTAGCTATTTTTATCTTTTAAATAGATACTAGATAGTAGATGATACTCCAAGTATATTCCCCTTTTTCCTGAAGTTTATTTTGATGTAAACTTAACTGATTTTCCTCTGCAGCTGCTTTGTAAACAGGTTATTTTGAATTCTGACAGTTCTCTCAGCCTTCTTTTAAGCCAGGATCTTAAATTCCATCCAGTTTTCTTGTCTGTTTAAAAAATAAAACAAAACTCCTCAACAATACCAACACAATATTTAGAATTCTACTTTTCATTTTTATTTTACAAAAGCTAAGTATGTATGTCATTCTGTCATAACTGAAACTGCTTGTAGAATACTATTTCAAATTGGCATATAGAATACTATTTCCTAATAGAAATAAAGCATAAAAGAAGTATCTAGTAAAAGTAGATAGTGGATATTGGTTAGCTAAAATTAATAAAACTATTTTTTAATAGATTTGTGATCATATGCAGCAGGCTCGCATTCTTAAATTGGGTACTCTAGTGAACTTCCTTTTGCCAGTGAACCTCTGTGTTTGGATTCACATTGATTATTAAATTTTGTTTCAGTCCTTTCATGCACAGGTTTCAATTGTGATGTGGCCGTAGTGAATACGTGTTTGGGGCCTTAGTTTCTGGACCCACATAAAATCAATATAACTGATGCTTACTGAAGTTTTTGCAGAGTCTGAATGAATGTAAAGGCTGAGCATGAACTGTTGCTTCTGCCAGCTCTGAAGCCTATCTGCTCCCAAGCCTCCCAGAAGGGGAGTGGAGATTGAGTTGAGTGGACTCCGTGGTTTCCTTGTAGCCAGAAATGAAACTTCTTTCTGAACCCGAATCTCTCTGTATATTCAGAAATATTTCTTCCTCGAAGTCAGCTAGCCAGCTAACAGCAGTAATTCTAATTAGAAGTAATTTAACTATCACAGGGGAGATTCAGAGGTGTGTGAATCCCGCTTGTCCCCTCATCTCCTTCCTTCTTTCTGTATTTCTAGAATACATGGCCATTGATGGTGAAGCAGTTCCTTCTTTGGGCTTTTGTTTCCACATTAAGGGGTGAGGAGGGATATTTGTCCTTGTTTAAAAATAGCTTTACTACACTGCAAATGATCTTTTCTATACATTGATAGAGGTGAAAAAGATAGGGTAATATAGCATGTGGACATTCTGTTAATATGACTCTCAAAGTCATGTTTTCCTTTCAAATGAGTGTTATTTACCTGTTGTCCAATGTAGGGAGAGAGAAACATCTGAAAATTAGTAGCTGAGGACCTCTATCTGGAATTCCTTCTTCAGTATTCTCAAGAAAAGGTGTGTCAATGGACAAGGTAGAGCCTACTTAATCACTAGTCTTCAGATGCGTCTCTGAACCATAATTCGTGTTTGAGGCTATAGAAAGACCAGTATGTCCCTTTCACGTGGACTTGTAGAACCTCAGGTGCAACCGAACGAGTGTACATAATTTAGTAAGTTCCTGCTTAATCCTGCTGTCTTTTCTGCAGTTGGCACAGTTCTTTTTCAGCATTCTTTTAGCTGTTTAAAAATAGCACAAAAATTACATTAGAATAATACTAAGTTTGCAAAGCCAAGCACTAAAAGCTAAAAAATGCCAGCCTATTATTATGCATGATGGTATGCTTAAGCTGAATGATCATCTGCTTTTTTTTTTTTCCCTCCTCTCTCCATGTTTCTTTAGCTAGTAGTCCCCTACTATATTTGCTTCACACTATGCAAGTCATGCTTTCAGGACAAATATTGTAACCTCTTTATGGCTGTTTTCTGGTATTCAACAGCATAGTCCCTGACTGCATCTTAGTTTCTTTATCTTTGTAAAATCAATCTGATATAAGGAGACAGTATTCTCTATTGCTGAATAAACACAGGACTCGAACCTTAAGGTATCCAAACTGAAATGCTCAGTGTCTGCTTTTCAGCGTACTTCATGTAGCTCTAACTCAAATGTGTGAATTTGAATGACAGCTAGAATCTGAAGTACTGCTACAGTTTGGATCCAAGGTCTCAAGACAAGCACCTAGAAAATGAAGAACATACAGTGAGTAATAATCTATGCAAAGTTCTCTATAACGGATACATGGATAGAAATATAAGCCAGTTTCTCTAGGTCATCATTTGACTACCTTAATGATCTTCCATCCTCCTGCAGTCCTCTTTCTTCCCTCCCAAAATAAATACCTTTGACAAACACACTATTCTGTCAAATGTTAAATCCCTGTTCCAGCTGAGCACTAGAGCTTTTCAAACAAAGGTTTGGTAGATTTTTATAAATACATGCTGAGAGTTTAATTTTCCATATCTTTTTTTATTAAAAACAACTGTCTTTTGTTTGTTTGTTTGTTTTGTTTTTTTTGTTTTTTGTTTTTTTTTGGCTCAACCTCAAGCAGTTAAATTGAAATAGTTGATGGACAGGAAACGGAAAACAGGTTATTACAATGGAAGATAAACAATCTATTGCAGTGGGAAGTGGTTAGCAATATTAGTAATAGCTGATAATAACACTCCTATTGCRTTACTCCTTTTCTGAAAGTGGAGATCCATCTTCAGGTTTTCTGGGTATATACAGTAATAAGATGCAGTCCTGCAATTGCTGTAGATCTGACTGTGCTATCACAAATTCAGCAGCATGATGCTCCTTTAGGATAGAGTAAAGAACTTCAACGAGGTTAGATGTGCATATCCAGAAATTATTTGGAATACCTAGAACGATCATGTAACTCACAATTTTGCTAACTTATTTTTCATACATGGTTTCACATTACTCTGCTCTAAGCTCTTGTCACACACTGAAGAGAAAGAGGAAAATAATGACAATGTAATCTTAGACCATAGCTGCTGTATGGGTGCATGAATATGAAGATGATAAAGAATAACTAATTACTTTCCTCCCTGAGCAGAATTTTGTTTTGCATAACCTAGACTTGTATTTCTTTGTTACATAGGAGTGTTAAATTTCAGACCACAGTAAACTGAGAAGGCTGCAAATAGAATTTCAGATGACATGAAGGCTTGTGTGTGGTAGCAGTTGTACTTGCATGGCATTTGAGCAGTTCTGGCACTCAGAGCTTCCATGTACAGAAGCTGCAGTATACTTGACAAATAATTGAGTTCTAATCAAAATAAGTTGTTCCAATAATACTGGTAATTATACCTATACGTTTGGCCCTGTACCTATTGGGCCAAATTTGGAGATATAAATGTCGTTCCATATTAGTGCATGATAACTTTCATGTGATATTGATAGTTTGTTATTGTGAAACTACAACTTATCTTCAGATATAAACTAGCACTACACATTTAAGGAATTCCTGTTTCTCTACTAGGATTTTTGTATGCAAGGGTGTGTAGGTTTGTGTAACAATAAGAGGAAGTCATTCATTTGTGTTGAATGTGTGTGAAAGATACAGAAAAAAATATGTTTTTGTGGACTTCTGAAACAAAGTTGGTTTTTTTTGTTTGATTTTTTTTTAAAGCAAGTCTGGAATTTTACACCTATCAAATATATGTGCATATGGCCAGGATGATAGATAAGCAATTAATAGGTCATTCATCCATCTACAGAATGTATTTCTGGAAAAATTTCAAGCATGGCTTGTTAAATACATAAAAGGTGATTCTGGTGCTGTGTTTTTTGTTGTAAACATATATATTTTTTAAGTTTACAGTGAATAATACTTGAAGGCCTTTTTTTCCTTCTCTTTTGACTTCCTTTGAGTATGTTGTTCTCTTCTTATTTTTCATAGTTGGTCATCAATGCTGCATTGGGGTTTGACACATTTGTTGTTATGAGACATGGACTAAAGAAACCAAAACAGCAAGAGTCTAGTGATTCATATTTCAACAATGCCTCTGGTTCTTCTGATCTTCTGGGATCATCACTTTTTTCAAATATCCCTGGCTATAAACTGGGTTGCTACTTCTGCAATGATGTTGTGGCACCAGGGGATGTGAGTAGAACCTTATGCAAATGGTGAATATATCTCTTTTTTTGCTGTGACTTGAATTTTTATTGCCTTCAGATATTATTTCATAAAAATTCCTTTTATATTGATGTACATGGCATTAAGAACTAGCTCATCTTTTATTAAGAAGCTCAAAGAAATTGACTTGCACACAATCAGAGATGTTTTGTATAGTAGGGCAGCTAGTTACTTTTGTGTTACTTTTTTCTTTTCTTCAGACTTGTCTGTCTTTTGTAGTCCACCAGGGATCGGACATTGGACCAGCAGTGTACAGTCAGTCGACCTGGATTAGCCATGATAGCTGGAGCTCTTGCAGTGGAATTAATGGTTTCTGTTTTGCAGCATCCAGAAGGGTGAGTCATTTCTGAGACAAGGATTGATGTTCAAAGGATGATTTCTAAGAAATAAGAATTATTTTATGTAATCTTGGGAGAAGCAGCAGGAAGTGCACATTAAATATAACAATTTTATGAAGTTTAATATTGCACTCATGTAATGTATAGATCCTTCATACTACATTACTGTAATTTAGCAGTGTCTAAGAGGTAACTGAATAATCAAATCTTAAGTTCTTATCTTTGAGAGTGACAGTTTTCCCTCTTTCTGAGCTTAAAAGTTGAAAGTACTGCAAATATTTTTTAAAAAGGTTTCTCATTAATGGATCTTGGCATTCCTTTGCTCAAGAGAGTGTTGGAGTATATTAAGGAGCTATCCTAAGTACTTTTGTCACATGAAGGGCTTCAGGATAAGCCATGTATTGCAAAATCTTAATTTAAAGTTAATGGGCTTGATACAGAAATTATTCTGTTAAATTCTCTAACCTGCAATTTAGGCTTGTTTTCTGGCTTTAAAATTTGTGAAAGAAAAAATATGTTATGATTCAGACCTGAGTAAGTTACAAGCCTTCCAGATGGTCAAAACTTCCAGTAAGCTTCAAGACATTTTGTTAAAGCTTAGAGTTTAGAATCTAGAAAGGAACCTATTTAGTACATTGTCCTGTTCTAATTTTTTTTTGGGGGGGATTTTTGGCAGTGGTTATGCTGTGGCCAGCAGTAGTGATGATAGAATGAATGAACCACCTACTTCTCTTGGACTTGTCCCACATCAGGTTAGTAATCTGTGACTAAAGGTTTTTGCTTATCCATCAAGCTCCTGTGGGCTAATATCAGGTAAATATCACAGACTTTGCATAGTTAATAAAATCACGCTGGATACTGGTACCATTCACCCAAGGACTGACTCTCTGTGTTTGTAAAAACGCCATTACACAAACCGAAGTAGTGGTATGTCTGTCCCAACACTGCCTACTTTCCAGGAATTTATTTGGATAGCGGGAACTGCTAGCAGACAGCATATAAACAGAACAACTTCTCACTTTTCTTTCCTTGCGAGGAGTCAGTGTTCAGGTAGCCTGTATCAGAGCTGAGAACATAGGTGTCTGAAAGTTAATCACTTCTTTGATCCTTTCTGAGATGAAACAAATTCACAACCAGCCAAATTACAGTTACCATGGTTTCCCAAAATATTCATGTTTCTTATGCAATAGAGCAGTCTTTGTTGTCTCTTACTCAACAAAAAACTTCTGTGAAAAATACAGTTTTAGGATACTATTTTTCAGATCACTGAAATTCCTGGAGTTGTTATTTGGTCACACAGAACATTTCTGTTCTGTTAACTACTTAACAATTACATTTTAAATTCACAGGATGCTATTAATATAAACTACAGTCTTAGGAAACAGGCATGCTTTTTTTTCTTACATGACTTTGAGCTTCCTTCTTGGAAGGAGGTGTCTGAATAAAGAGAAGAGTGTTTACTTTGTGCACTAAATCAGGATAGTACTAAGTTAAGGAATAGCGTGGAAGACGGCATGAAAGTGAAGGGAAGAGAAAGATATAAATTAACTCTGTTTACAAGAGATGGAATAGTGAAGGAGAAGGCAAAAGGAAATAAATCACTGTCAGCAGAAGGAAATAAGTTTGTTACTTTGGAAGACTGATTTACTTAAATTGCACAGTATAGTCTGAAATTAATCTTTTATTTTAAGAAGAATGAGAATAATACCATTTTTATGTGCTTGACCATTTCAGGCAAAGGACCAAGAGAATTCTTTGTCTAACTATTTTTTGATAGTAAATTATGGCTGAGAAGTAAATATGTGGAAAGTATAAATAATGTGTGTAACAAGTTCAGTGTAAGTGTGTGTTTAGGTTCTTTTACCATTGGAATTTGAGTTCATTTATGCCAGCTCCTGTTCATTCAGTTCAGTTTTACTGTTCTTCCAAGGCTTTAGACAGTACATGAAGACAGATAAAAGAAGCCTTTACCCACATGGTTTACTAACTAACTAGAATTTAAACAGGAATTGTGAAGGGACAGGAAGCTGGTCAGAGATTTGAGGTGGATCTTCCTAACCCTTTTCTTTATAATGTATTTCCCAAGAAGACTAAAARGTCTGCTAAATTCAAAACATGTTTTGTTAGATTTTAAACTGGAATGAGTCCTCACTTTCTGAAATGTTAAAGGTACAAGATTGGACAGAATAGAAATAAGAAGGCTATATCAACAGTTCTCTCTCCCCACCTCACACTCCTCCTCCCTGTCCTTCTTCCCAGAGAGAAACATTACTGCTTTCAGGCTTGATTTCAGTAGTCTCAGTGACTGAGCTGTAACAAACTGCACAGTCCCTTCTAGTCTGTAGGAGATTTCCTTTCCTTCAGGCTTGGTGAAGTGTTTTTTCTCCATTTTTTTTAGCAGTCATTACATCTGTCTGTGGCACAAAAGGCTATCTCTCTTTGACTCTTCCTCTGCCTGTCCCAGTTTGTAGTTTGGAAACTTCCCTCACTTTAGTAAGCTTATTCCCTGCCTGGTGGGAGGGAGATTCTTGCTTCAGAGGAGTCACCCTGATCCAGCTTCTGTCATTTTAAAAAGACCATAATATGAAAATTAAACTTAACAGAGCTTATCTCCTTTATTTTTTATGTAAGGCTATACAATTTTGTTTCTTTGTGCTCCAGTATTCTGGGATACAAACTCAGTGCTGTCTTGCTGTTCCCATTGGCATGTGAGGTTTTTTTTTTTTTTTTTTTTTTTCCTGGCATCTCTGTTCCTTCAGTTTCAGTCTGCAGAGTTCACAGATGCACAATTGTTGGCAATTGAGACCTTCAGCTTTGTAACAAGTGCTTAAGATTTCTGTCCTGGATGAAGTTTTTCATAGGAAAGGACAAAACTTAGAAGTCTGGGGGAAGAAATCAAAAGCACAGAGTTTGTGTTGCCTTGGTATCTGGTTGGTTTTGACTTTGGTATTTTTAAGCTGTATGTAGTTGTGTTGCAGATATTATATGTCATGGTTATGGTCATAGGAAATTATTATTTAATTCCTAGTAGACAGTTTGTCCTGTACCAGTCTGCAGCTGAAGTGAAACTTCTAGTTCAAGCATCTCTACTGAGAATTGGTAACCTGTAAGAGTTGTTATATGGTCCTTTAAGACTTAACTGCTATTTGAGATTGTCAGTTTGTACTTCTGAAAAAATTGAAATGGAATATAGTTATGATGAAATAGGTGTTTATGTGAAAGGTATTTTGGTATTTTTTTTATGTACTCTGTACTGCACTGTTGTTTTTAATATAGTTCCTCTAAATAAATTGAATTGCTTTGCTTGTAACATTTAAGAGGAATATGAGCATAGAGGCAGATTTAATTCCCTCTTTCTCTCCTCCATGTGGTTTGCCTCAATAAATAATTTCTGCTGACTAACACTGTCCCTGCTGTCCCTTTTACTGTTACTTGTTGTGGATGTTCATTTCTTGTGAAAAGCACTTTAAAATGAGATGATTTCTGTGTGTGTGTATACACACACACAATACGCACACTTATGTCTATATATATATATATATTTTACTTCAAATTAGCATTCTTATAAGAATTCTGCATACATAATACATATTCACTGTGAAGATGGCTTGACTAAGTAAAACTATGTTTTCATTAGTCTGAGGAATTACGCTGTCACATAGCTAGTTCAAATGTGGTGTTACTGCAGCTACCAAATTTATGGCAAAGGTCATTTTTGCTTTATTAAAATGGTATTCTTTAATGCATAAGAAGTGTTACACAGTTGCAGTCCTTTGTCTGAAATGGACTGAACATACTTGCTGGGAGTGTCTTGGACTTCCTGGGATAACAGAACTACAAAATGATTGCTAGTCTATTTGCTGTCAAAGTGTATCAGATACTTCTATAAAACGAATGGATTCTGAGTAGTTGTATTTTCGTGGTTTTGATGGTCACATTTGATAGAACTATTACTTCAGTCTGCTAAAATTGAAAAGAGCTAAACTGAATTTTGAAAACAGCATGATTTTTTTTTAACACTGCTAATTTTTAGTTATTTTTGCCTCCGTATGTAATAATGTTTTATCCTCATCTGTCCTATGATGAATTTGCGCTTTTTGATACTTCCTATCAAAACCAGTATATTAAAACTGCAGAATTGTGACAGACAATATTGAAGGGATGAAGTGGCTTCTGTATGACAGGTGAAATTTAATCTCTGTTCAGTAGCCTTGAATTTTTCCATTGTGTAGAGAGATGGGTAAGACAAAGAACAGCTGACTAAGGTTCTTCAATCTTATGTCTCACAACATATCGCCATCTACTAGATTAGGAATATGTGACTAAATTAAAAAAAAAAAAATCTGACATTGATTCCATGAAGGCTTTCATGCTCAGTCCTGGTTCCGTCTAAACAGCATACAGTTAAGAAAGAGGTGCATTTTTATGTATGCATGTGTGTATGTATGCATGTGTGTCTATACACACACACACATGCGCACACACACACACAGAGTAATTAAGTCTTTTGACTACTCATTTTTTTTTTTTTTTTTTTGAACAGGAGAGACTGTTTGTACATGTGGGATCAGAAAGACTTGACCTTTCTTTTTCTGGTGCTGGGTTTTGTTTGAGAATAACTGCATTTTTGTATTTTGCTGTTGTGTATGGCTTGGTAATTCTGGTAAAATACCATGGCATTAATACCATTTAAATTGCTGTTGGCTTCCAAGGTTTATGCCATTTGTACTGCATTAAATATGTGGAGTGCATGTTGAAAGTGTTTTCCATAATAGACTTCAATATTAATTTAGTCATTATTTGTATTGCAGTACTGCTAAGAATCTGTTCTTAGTGAGGTCTCTTTATTGTGGTAAATTTTGTAAAGCACAGAATAAAAAAAGATGGATCCGTACTTCAGAGAGTTCATAGTCTAAATAATCAAACCCTGCTCCAAAGTTTTTGCAGAACCATTCCTCTTACCAGAAACAATGATCTGGAATTCTAAAATTTTGCATCAGTAGTATATTAACAACATATTTTAGGGATCCACAACAGTTAAATTTTCAGGATATTAGTAATAGAAGTGGGAAACAAAAAAAATGTTAAGTGTTTAAACTAGTAGTTTTTATTTTAACTTAATTTTGCAATCAAAATCTTAAACTCCAGATGGTGCTGTGCCTCTATGTTGAAACAGTGTTTCATTTAGATAGTTTTGTATATAGAAAAACAGAACTCTTGTGTGTAAATTTAGTACAAAATAATAGCTGTAAATTTATTACATCCACTACATTAAAACAGTATTTCCCTAGTTATAGCTTTTAAAAATCGTTTAACTGAATGTATGTTGTCCAGTTCATTTGGATTTTGGAAATAAATCTTTGTAATATTGTAATAAAGTAATATTGTAATTTTTTTCCCCTTTTTAGATACGTGGTTTTTTGTCAAGATTTGATAATGTTCTCCCAGTCAGCCTGGCATTTGATAAGTGCACAGCCTGTTCACCCAAAGTAAGTCTGTGTTTGTCTGTACTTTAATTCTATGTACAGAATCGTGTTACTGTGGGTTAGTCTTGGGAGTGCCAAAGACTGGTTTGTATTTGACATTTTCTCTCATTTCCTTAGGGCCTAGAATCTGACGTATGTCTGATTCAGTCCTATGTTCTTGCTTCAGCTAAACTTCTTTGTTCATACCCTTCTTACATAGATGTTATCTGAATTTCTGTGGTACAATGTGTGTGCCTGCTATCTCCACATAATGTTTGGCTCGCAGCTGAAAAAAAGCAAGCAGAGATTAGGACCAACACATTACTGAAATTTTTTTTATCATAAAAGTACTAACCAATACCTCTAGCTTTATAGAAAGGAGCAAAATTGGCATTGTTTTAGCTGTTTAAGAGGTGATTTCTGATGACTAAATGTATTTTGTTAGTGCTTTTAAACTGAGTATCTTTACAAATACATGAAGTAGTCCAGATTTCTGTTTCGTGGTACAATACAGGGTATAACAATTCTGTTGAAGAAGAAAACATTGCTTCCATAATGTTGCTTTTTTGAAAAGACTTTCATTTTGATGCTAGTGTTGACAGTCCTGAGTAACCTAATGGATTTACAGTTGTTACTGGGATCTGAGCTGTGCTTGCCAGAATACTAGGTCAGCCCACTAATGTGTCTGCATGAAGCCTCTTCTGCAGTCTTGGATTGATGTCCTGTACTGTGGCCGTGAAAAGTTTTTCTGGCAAGTTTTCTATGGCTATGTAGTATAAGTTCAAGAAGTTTTGACTGGGATATCTCAATATATGAAGATTCTGAGTTTTAACTTACAATTTGGCCTGCTTGGGCCATTAATTCGGTCAAGTTTTATGTACCTAGGAATTTCCTCTTTCCAATAGTTATCCAAACTGCCTTTTTTTTTTTTTTTTTTTTTTTTTTTTGAACTTTGACATCTTGCAAAAGATATTCTGTTACAGTGGTTCTGTTATTTCACTAGGCTGTCCAGGTTCATTTTGCATAACATTTTTATGTCTATTTTCTCCTCGAGAGTTGAAGCAGTAAACTAAACTGCTGTTAATTTTAGTAGCATTTATCTACACTCTTGAATAGCTGAAAGCTCAGCAGTAGGTAAAAGCAACTATTTTCTCATCTTTTCTAAAAGTGTGGTTTATATTACCTAAAGTGTTCTGATTGAAGGAAGTACTAATCTATATATAAGAAAAGGAACACATGATTAGTTCTACCTTATGGTTGTGGAGCCTGAGAGTTTAAATTGTTAGAATATGAATTTATTTATTTATTTATTCATTATCTCTCTGATTCAGGACATATCGATCTGTTAAAAAAAAGTACATTGTTGCAGATAAATGCAGATATCAATTTTTTGTTATCAGGTCATTTCCTCTTGGTGGTCATCTTAAGAGCCCTGTTTTACAGAAACAGACTTGATGATTTAATAAAAACTGACTTAGATTTTAGCAGCTGTGCTATTCCCAGAGAGATCAGTTTTCATGTGGTATAAGTATTAAATTACTTTTGTACTGAAAAGATTGCTTCATTGGCACACATATTTCCTTACAGTAGAAACACAGCATTTGTTTACTTGGCTAACATTCAGTTTGTTAGCGTAAGAGTATGTCACCCTGTATTATTTGGAAATCTGATGCTAACACTTTGAGATGACAAATCCAATTATACTTTAGTTGTACTCTGTGTGTTGGGGACGGGTTTTAATGCAAGAATTTAGCATAATTTCACTCTGGTTTATGTCAGATGTGCTCTAGAATCAAACTTCTAGCACAGGAGAGAAGTGCTTTTTCTAATATAATTGAATTTGCTTATACTATATTCCTTTTCATCTTTCAGCATGCCAATTCTTGAGTTTTTAAAGGCATTCTTATAAGATTTTAAAGGAAATTTTTAAAAAATGTAGCGGTAGAGCTGGATGAGCTAGAAGCTACTAATGATCTGCCCATTTAGAGATTAGATTCCATGTCTTTTTGTCTCACAGTCATGACTTCATTTTTCTGTTTTTGAAGCAGAAGAATCCAGACATCCAAGCAGCCAGCTATTCCTTACCCAGAACTGTCCTAAGCAAGATGCATGCCAGAGAAGCTTCCCACAGGCAGTTGTTGAGGGCTTTTGGGATGGTCACAGCAGGAAACCAATCTATTTTTATTCTGGGCCAAATTTTCCTTGTTTGAATTTCCCCCTCTGTCTTTTACTCGGTTCTTCAGAAGCATGTGCTGGAAAGGAAAGTGTCCTTTTTCAGAACTATTGACTGCACTGCCAATTTAGTAGCAGGTCTGAGGAGCACTTCTGAACACGCACTTCCTCTTCTGTGTGGGACTTTGTTACTGACGAGGGAAAGTCCAATGTTTTTTAGTATAGATACTTGGTTTTAATAGCTGAGTTTCTTACGGAGTAAAGATGGTAGCTTTATTACATATTGTACTAATTAAGATTCTGTTTACCCTGTTCATCTTTTATGGAAAGTTGGGAGCAAAATAAGGCTATTCTTTTACAGTATTATGATGAGAAGCATTATAATCCCATAGAAAAGTAGAATAGTCTGGATCCTGCTGACATCTGATCCTGCTGATAACTGATCCTTGTAGGCATCTGACTAAAGCCTTGAAACATGAATGCTAAATACAATCTTTCATAATGCAAAATTGCTAGTGTTTATATTTTATAGGATAATGAAAAAATTCTTGTTACYGCTTGTCCTTGTGCATTATAGAATGAATCAGAACACCTTATGGAATTGCTGAATTTAATGTCAGAAAAGATTATTACTACTAACCAAGGTGGATGTAGCTCTCCACTCTTTTTTCACATATTGCTTACAAATTGTAGTTTCTCTGGAGTTTGAATTTAAAATTGTATTTCAGAAATGTATGGTATTTTCCATAAAGACGTGTATTACTTTCTCTCTTGACATTGTTCTGACATGTGATCGTCTCCACTATAAAGAAAAAAAAAGGGAAATCATAACTATCTCTACTAATACTCAAGTTCCATCTCAACTTTCTATTTAGTATGCTGAAAAATTGAGCAGTAAAGTCAGTTTTTCAACCACTGAGTATTATTATTGACTTCCCTTCAAATGCTTTTCAATATTACTGCTTTTACATCAAGGGGCAGACATCAGAGTTGGAGATGGTATTCCAACCACTGTGTTACAATTTCTGTTTAAAGGTATTTCCCTACTATTACAGATGTTTTCCCTTTTTAACGTCCCAGGAATACATTAAACACTTCTGTTGTGGCATTCACTGAGTGCTGGTGTTATATAAGTTATTTATGACTATTTCACTTTTGAAATCTGTCGTCATGCAGGCATAACAGTGCTTTTATTATTCTCATCTACTAACTCCATTGCATGCATTTTTACTTTAAATGGTTCAATTTATGATTGTAACTTGCACTGTTAGTAACTTGCTGATTTTTTCCTCTCCAAATATTGCCAGTTGAGATAATTCTAATCTTGATTCTAGCAAGACCCTCTACATTTGCTACAGCTGTATTCAGAAATAACTTTCATGTTTACTTTCTCCCAGTAATAACTTAAGACCAGCAAGACTGTTTTTAATCTATATTATGTATTTCTCARTTCAAGTATTGTGTTGGTGTTAAATAGAAATGTAGAAGTCATGAGGGAAAAAGATTTTGTCTTTTTCTTATTTTTAAAAAGTTAATTGTTGCATAGCTTGCAGAAATGATGAACGAATTGGGGAAAAATGTCCTTCAAGAATGAACAATGAGAAAATGTGAAAGAATGTTTAAAATGAATCATTTCTATAGTTATTTTGTAATGTTAAGTCTCTGTAATTGAGCTCTTTATAAACTTTTTCTCCCTCTCAAAGAAAAAATCAGTATTACTGGGGAGAGCAAGGGGTAGGATTATTTTACCCATAGCTGTCCCAACTCCAGGACATCTTTTCCATCCTATATATGAGTTTTAAAATCAATGAGAAAACAGAAATATTTTCAAAGTTAATGGTAGTGAGGATGATTTTACTGCTGTTTGGCTGACAGATACACCTTCTTGAGAATAATGCCTAGTCTTACTATTTTAAAAATACTGAATTTCTATAATAAAGACAGATATTAACAAAATATAATGTAGTTTTTCCCAAGTAAAAGGATACCAACAGAGGGAAGTTGTAAGGCATTCTGAGAATGCCACTTTCCACACACAAAAGGATTGCAATTCTAATGTGAATATCATGTTGGATGATATGGTATGGTATGATATGGGCAGATGTGGTCAAAAAAAAAAAAAAAAAAAAAAAAAGAAAAGAAAAAAAAAAGAAAAAAGAAAAAAAATTACGAACAACATTGGTTTTGAACATTACCCTATTCTGTGAGTAGAAACAAAGGGAAGAATCAGTTGGGTTTATTTCTTTGTGCAGTGGGCAAGGTGGGCAGCTATACAAACACAGGATGGATGAAAACTGGAAAACTTTTTTAAAATAAAAAAAAAATCTCTGAAATATAATGAGGTGGTAGAGAGTTCCTTTTCTATATCCTTTATATATCTGTATGTGAATATAAATATATAAAAAGTGATAATGAAGCATGTGTAGTTCAGTGGGGAAGTTACGTCTTGCTACTTCTTACTTGGTCTATCATGATGATTGAAAACAGTGTAGTGCTAATCCTAAGTGAAGACAGCAATGCCAGATAAACTGCCTTGCCTAGGAAGGCTTGACTCCACAGTAAATGATACAAACAGAATGAATATGTGGAAAGATAAAAGATTTTTATGTTTAATCTGAAATATTAGAATTTCTCAAAATTCAGAAACCAATTTGACCTTCTCACATATTAGCACTTCCGTGGCTACAGCATAGCWGTGACAAACTGTTAAAGTTTTGCTCTCTGGTTATACAGGTTTGTGAAATGCAGGTTTATTTGATGCCTAATAGATAATACAAGCTTTTGACACCTAACAGCCTCCCAGAATCAACAGAAGAGGGAGGTTTAAAAAAAAATTGTTATTTTATTATAATAAAGCAAAACCATATTGTTTAAGAATTCAGTCATCACAAGGAGGACAATCCACAACTTTAACAAGTATTGCTGCTGGCAGTGTCTTCCTTGGCCTCTCCTCCCCTCTCCCAGGCATAATGATGCTAGAAATCTTTACTGAGCAAATGCTCTTAAACCATTCTATTTTGTCTTTACCTTTTAATGTATCTTTGAAATACTTATAATGTATCTACTTCATCCATTTATGTTTTCCATTTTGTTTTCTTCAACTAAAATAATTTATATAGAATCAGTAAGGTTGGAAGGGACCTCTGGAGATCATCTAGCCCAACCCCGTTGCTCAGCAGGGTCACCTAGAGCATGTTAGACAGGGTTGCATCYMRGCGGGYYTTGARKATCTCCAGAGAAGGAGACTCCACAACCTCTCCGGGCAACCTGTGCCAGTGCTCTTGTCACTCTCACAGTGAAGAAATTCCCCCTCAGGGTCAGGTGGAACTTCCTGTGCTTCAGTTTTTGCCCATTGCTTCTTTTCCAGTCGCATAGGACAACTGAAAAGAGCTTGTCCCCGTCCCCTTTACACCCTCCCTTCAGGAACTTACAGACACTGATAAGATCCCCCCTCTCAGTCTTCTCTTCCCCAGGCTGAAGAGGCCCAGCTCTCGCAGCTGTTCCTCGTAGGACAGGTGCTCCACTCCTCTGATCATCCTCGTAGCCCTACTCTGGACTCTCTCCAGTAGCTCCATGTCTCTCTTGTACTGGGGAACCCAGAACTGGACACAGGACTCGAGATGAGGCCTCCCCAGGGCTGAGGAGAGGGGCAGGATCACCTCCCTCCACCTGCTGCCAACAGTCTCCCTAATGCACCCCAGGAGACCACTGGCTTTCTTGGCCACAAGGGCACACTGCTGGCTCATGGTCAATTTGTCATCCACCAGCACTCCCAGGTCCTTCTCTGCAGAGCTGCTCTCCAGCAGGTCAGCCCCCAGCTTGTACTGGTGCCTAGGGTTATTTYTCCCTAGGTGCAGGACTCTGCCCTTGCCCTTGTTGAACCTCGGGAGGTTCCTCTCCACCCAACTCTCCAGGCTGTCCAGGTCTCTCTGAATGGCAGCACAGTCCTCAGGTGTGTCAGCCACTTCTCCCAGCTTGGTATCATCAGCAAACTTGCTGAGGAGGCACTCTGATATAATAATTCAGTAGACAAATTTCAGACTATAAAACTAGTTGGAGAAATTTTTAAAATATCTTTGGTTTTGGAAACTGTTCTGTCACTTTTTTTGGTTTGGGCTACTTTCTCTTGCTATATTTAAAAATCTTACAATTTGAAAAACTAATTAATCCCTGTTGTAAATTAGTTGGAGTTACAGCAGGAATTAATTTCTTGCTGTTGCTATTTATTATTATTTTTATTTCTGTTAAGGAGAGGAAACTAGTGGACTTTTCCATTACGAATCTGTAAGACATCATTGTTCCATTTATGTTGTTAACATATTAATCTGATACTTAGAATCTGTGAATCCGTAAGTCTATGAAAAACTAAAGATCGTTTGGTATCTTTTGAGGCTAAACCACCTATCAGAGATTTTCACATGGTTGTTTTAGGTTCATGGGTTTTGGGCTCTGAGAGGAAAATGAATATTCAGAATTTACGACTTCAGCATAAGTATATCTTAGCGTCTGAGAGGCTAGCAACTGTATTTGCAGTTGTAAAATCTTTGCTTTGGGTGTGTGTGTTTGCAACCATACTTGAATATTGGAAAGTGGAGGGTTGTATCTTTCATAAGCAAAAACAGATTTTATTGCCCAGCCCCCCTGTCCTAAGATGCTTTTCTTTTATTCTGGCCTGTCGATTTAGGAATAGTAAAATTACTAGATTGAGAATCCCTTTTTAGTAATAAGTAACTCACTTTTGTCCTTCAGAGCAGCAAACAAACAGTTTTGTTATTCTGTCTTTTATTTGGTGAATTTGTTAATTGCTTCCTGATGTGTAAGTGAAATAGCACACTGATTTGTGCAGATGTAGCAACGTAATACATTTTGATAGTATAATCAAAGCCATGTTGCAGAGAATCTCAAATTGTGGTCCAAGAAGCGGCTGTTTGTGCTGAGTGGTCACGTGGTGTTAACTAGTTTCCTTGTTACACGGCATTTAAAAGCCAAAATATGGTACAGTAATTGTTCTGTGACTTTAAAGGCATGTAGGAGATGCATCTAAGAAGGTATAAGTGGGAGAGAGAATGGTTTATGAAGTTTGTCCTGAATAGAGATCTGCATAATGAATAAAAAAACCTCCAGGATTAATTGATATATCTAAGCGAAGTTCCTACAGTCATCTAGTACAGTTTCTGCACCAGGAATTAGGTGGGTCTTTCTTCCAAAGCCAAGTAACTTTAAAATACTGTTCTTTATAAGGAAGAAACAACCTGCCCCTGTTAGAAAGAACTTACTCATATACCTGATTAGTTGTACTTCTGTTGCATTAAGTTAACTTTTATGGGTCTTGGGAGTGAGGGAGTTGTTTTCAATTTTTCTTCATCCTCCAATTCAATTACATTTTAATTAAAATTAATACAAAGTAAAGGACTGTAAAACAGTAGGGGAGAGATAGCACACTGCAGTTTTCTGGTGTTGATATGTTTTTCAGTTTCTGGCTGTGTTAGAATAACCTTGTAAATTATTTATTCTTGTGACATCTCAATGTTGTCCTGTCATCTGTCTAGGACACTGTTGCGGAATTCATTTTGAGACATTAAAAACACAACTGAACTGAATATTTTGACTTAAAATATATACTTGCTGGATGACTCATAAGGTGCATAAAATAAAGTTGGAGAATACTGAACATAAAAAATAAGAACATATACCATGTAGTGATGAAGTTGTGATAATGTTGATCCTCTTATCATTGCCAAATTTAGAAGAAATAGTTTGAGTAAATCTGTAGATTTCTTCCTGCAACTCAAAAGGCCAGTTTTTCATTTTGCTCAGTATGAGTAATTTGTAATAGTTCTTTTTATTTTCATGAGGTTTTTGCATACTTGCAACCTTCTGTTGCCTTTATTTATGTTGCCTTCTGTTCCTTTATTTATTCTTCACTTATACCAAGGATTCAGTGCATACCTATCAAAGAAAATAGAAACACAGTATACTTGAATGTATCTGCCATTTTTACCTGTTTTTTTTTTTACTTTTATAAGCTAAGGAATCACTTTCTTAAAAAGTGCCCACATATTTCCAGCTGGAACATATATTATTTTTTAATATTAGTGACTGTTATGAAAATATTGTAATATGCTGCCATATTTAGTGCAATAAGTCAGAGAAAATAATTCTTTGTATCAATAATGTGCAAAGTGGTGCTTACCAATTGTTAGTGTCTATAAAAAACTGAGCTAATGTGGAACATTGACAAGCATACAGAAAGACTGTAATCTAAGTTGCAAGAATGACAATTTTGAAATACACCATGTTGTGGTCATGCTCTTTTGCATTGATAACTTTGATATGCTTTGTACTTCAGGTTTATATAGTACAATACTATGAGCATTTGACAATTTGGGCCAGAATTCTACTTCTACATGTTCTTAAAATTTATTGGGAAAATGCTTTGCAGAAAGAACAGATCTGTGTCTATGTACATCTCTTCTGTGGTTAAGTCTTCCAACATTTGTCTCCTGGAATTGCATGAAAATGTCAGTCTGGTGCTCATCTTTATTTATTCATTCAAGTAATTTTCTAATTTTACTGCTAATCAAACAAGATTATATATAATCATTTAAGTTACATTTAAAGATTGTAATATTTAAAGGATTTATAGTTTACTTGTACTTATGTATTTTAATCTCATGCGATTAAAGGGGTGAGTGCTACATCTCTTCCTTGATCATTTTTAATACTCTCCTATTTTTAACTGTTTTAGATTTTTTTTGTACATTCTTCTGCGTTCTTCTCGTTACGATAGAAGTCTGTTTACATCCGTAACTATTTTTCTGTGAACCTCACTTCGTTGGGCAGTTGTTCTTTAGTTTCTAAACATGCTTGAATGTGCATTTGCACAGTTTATTAAACTATTGACATTCTTAAAAGATTGCCAAGTCTGTGTCTTTACAGAAGCAAAGTGTTACAGTTATACAGTTACGCTTCCAACACATTTTTCTATTTTCTTTTAAATTAGGAAAGAGTGAAGGAAACTGAATTTAAAATGATAGTAAATTGACATTAAGAATTTGACCGAAACTGATGAAATCAGGTAGATATGTATGGTTTTGGTTGAAACGCTATTGTTCCCCCAGTGCTGTTTTACATAGGTATAGGTACAGATAATAAAGTCTTCTACTCCGAAACAGTGTATGAAATACAAACTTTTAAGCTAGTGTCCTAGTTTTAGGAGCTGCTGGGCAGCCACAATTTCTTTTTAAGGTTGTGATAATTTTCAGTACTTAAACTCTGACAGATCATGCTTTACTGTTGGATTCGTGGTGGGGGGAGCTGGAGGAAGGAGATAACTTTGTATGCAGTACCCAGTCAACACTGGCTTTTTGGTTCCTTAATTCGTAAGAAAACTGTATGGAGAGCCTAAACTGTGTTCAGCATAACCTAGCTTCCTTTCAGCGGGAAGGGGCATTTTATTAGGTGAATGATGTGTTTGGGGAAGTGTTGTCTCACTCCCAGCTTCAGGAGTCATCTAGGGAAAAATGGATGCTGTTTCTGAACTGTTTAATAAATGCAAAAATGGGAATTGTACTATAGGTATTTCTTTCTATGTATGGATAACAGAAATCAGTAATCAATATTTGATCAAATTGATGATCAAACAGATCATGAGTTTCTCAGATATGACTGGGGAGAAAGAAAGGCTTTTTGCAGTTGCTGTACACTAGACAGTGACTAACATCAATATGAACTTGAGCCAAAAATGTTGTAACTTCTGGTGATCTAATCGGTACAGTGTAAATTTTGGACAGGAAACAGGGTGGGGATAAATAAAGTTGTAAATATCCATCAAGTGTAAAATATGGAGCAAGTGAGAGATAGCTATTAGGTGACTGAAGGATATACCCATGTATTAAAAGAGGTCAGGACAAATGATCTAATGATACTGTCTACTTGAAAACCCTACTGTCCCTCTTCTCAATCTGTAAAATAAAAATACTTGCATTCTACTGTCTCTTTCTTTCTTTCTTTCTTTCTTTTCATTTCTATTTATTAATGCCTCTGGGCAGAGAATGTTTTAACTTTGTGCACTGTGCAATAGAAAGGCCTTGTATTAACTATAATCTGAAGATACTATTATGTTTAATTTGTAAGAATTATTTTAGGAAGGAAAGAGTAGTTAAAGATTTAGTCATTTCTGTTTGTATTGTTAGTCTTTCAAGTCATGTCATGAAAAAGGTTATGCGTATATAAGAGTTGTCAGGATTATTTCAGAAAAGTTCAGAAAGCCTGAGTTCCAGAGAATTTAGCGTAGACAAGACCACACTTAAACTGAGATCTACTAAATTTCTAAGAACTCTACTTTCCTCTGCCTCATTCCTCTAAAGAAACTTAAAAATAAATAAATAAATAAAAAAAAAAGTAAATCATCTTGTCAAGAGCTTTCAGGGCCTATTCTTCAGTAATTTAATACTGCCAGCCACCATTTAAAAACTAATTAATGTAGATAGTAGCAACAGGCAAAACACATTCAACTCTTAGTTAAAACAGCAGTGTCTTAGGTGAATTTTCAACATAGAATTACACTTGCATTAGAATGGTTTTGTACTCATTTGCCTTCATTTTAAAACTGATTATAGGCAAGTAAGAAGAAAACAGTGTTTGTAGAGGGTGTTTTCGTTATTTGGACATTAGTTAAAAATGATGCCATTTTGGGCTTTGCTTTATAACCTTCTGAGTTTTCCAGTATAGCCCTCTCCAGCTTACACCTGTAATATGCCACCTTCTGAGCTTTAAGAACAAGAAAGTCATGGATGTGCAAGTGTGGATGGCTGTTCATATACACATTACGATAACACTGTGTAACCTCAAAAAATGAAGTGTTTTTAGAGTTATTTTTGGGCTTCTGTAACTTTGTCAGTCTTTACTGTTCCCAGATTATGAGTCTGTGTCCCTCAAAAATCAGGACATTTTCTTCAGAAAGGTTCATTTCTGTTGCAATCTTTCTATTAGATGTATTGCAGGATTAGCTTATCAGGCTTTCTCTAAAAATTTTTAGGGCCAAATGGCAATCATAATTGAGAAACTCATGAAATGACAAGAGTAAGAGATGAAGATTTCAGAAGGAGAACAGTTGTTACGGGTCTGATAGTAAAATTTTGAAAGTTAGCAGTGCTACCTATGCAGTTGCCTAGGCTGAAGACCTCGGTGCATTGAGTGCTTCATCTTAACTTCTCACTTAGAAGGACTCTTCAGGGTATTGCAGTCTTTCAGTAAACTTTTTGTTGCACTAAGAGGCACATAGGGCTCTAAGAGTTTAACTTGCAAGGCTTTTACATGTGTTCCTGAATTGATAACCAGTTGTTGAAACTGAAATGTCTCTTTAGCATAATAGCAGCATCTGTGATAACTACTAGCTATCTGTGTGCAAAATATAAATGGGCACACATTCTCTAAGTGGAATATTAAATTCTGTGGCATATTCTTACTTTAAAATGTTTAGTGAAATATCTGTCTACGTGGTAGTCTGGAGGGATGTCATTTTTTTGAGTGGAAGGTGTAGAAAGCCAAGAACAGTGTAATGCAAGCTCTTTACCAAGACATGGTACTCATGGTTTTTGGAGGTATCTCATATGTCTTAAGTGTAAAAAATAAATCCAGAAGCACCAATCTCATATCTTCCTGAAAAGTAAACACTGCCAATTCAAGATGCATAAATACCACTTTAAAAAAAAAAAAAGTAATAGTAAAAATTTTAAAAACTATATGCTAGAAATGTGTAATAAAATTTTGATTCAATTTTGAATCAGTGACCAGGTGTTGAGATTAGGAGTTTGTGTTTTTACTTAACTATATAGTAACTTTTATGCTATAATGTGATCCTGGAGACAGATTTTCTTTCTGAATATCCTTCTATCTAAAAATCAATGGTGAAGCACAGTATTAAAAAGGATATAACAGCAAGACTGCCCATGTGTTTCTTATTTCAAACAAGGTCTTTTACACTAAGCCTTCTATTTTATTCTTTTTCCATGCGATTTTTTTTCTTTAAACAGGCCAAAATAAAAGAAGATTGCTAATAAAATGAATTGCTGTTTATCATTTACCCAAAAGGCTTTAGCAATGCTTTAATTTGTCCTTATTGTGGTAATGTGTATCCACAGAGTTCTTCGTTGTATTTAAATGCCATTAAGTGAAGAAATGTTTTGTAGCCCTGGTTCTGTAACATGGAGACTGGAACCAAGGATGTAGCATCAACCTGAGAGTTTTGCAAATGTATCCAAAAAGAGTGTGGTTTTAAAATGAGGTGAATTGTCACAACAGTGTTTGTAACAGACATGAAACACAAAGTATGCTACTTTCTGATTCTCCCTCTAAGCTCTGAAAAGTGACTGGCAAGTGAGAAAAAGAAAAAAATTCCTTCATAAATCTGTACTTCTCCAGCTTGCCTTGCTGGACAGAAGAATTATATTCCTCTGGTACATTTTGTTGCTGTTTTGCTGTTTTCTCTGCTTGAAAAAAATAATTGCTGCGTAATGATATGTTGCTGTGAGTGACTGGACAGTGAAACATTTCTTCCCCCAAAAAGTTCACAAGGAACTTTTTAGGTCTGCAATTATGTTGTAGTTAGTTTGAGATTACAAATAATAATAGTGATAGAAATCATAACACCTCACATATATTTATCTGTCTGCCTGAAAAGCTGTTATTCAGAATGATCACGCTGGTTACCAGGTATGGTGTTAGCAGCAAAGATAAATGTTAGGAACTAAAAAAAGCAAACTAATGGCAACCATGGGACTTTAGACTCTGCTGGACATGATTAAATAGGAGAGAATTTCCTTTCCACACAACAACAAATTGAGCATTTATTAAATCTGGAAACATCTTTAGAGTTGTTTTGTGGCAACTTGATGTCTAGACTGGCTTTATTCCTGATGACCTGAAGAGTATGTGTGTGTGGTCTCCTAACACTGGAATTTCAGATGAGTTTTATTTTGCCTTATTCATTTTTCTTTTTCAAGTATGTTCAGTGGCTGCTGAACAAATGTATGCCGTGTTATATTTATTTGAGGACAGTTGTAATTGAATTTGTATARTAAAGCATAGGCATGGGCAAGTTAATGCTGTTCTTCTGTAGAATTTTATTGCAAAGTGTTAATTGCTTGAATTGGGAAATAAAGTTCATGAAGGTGATGAAATGTCGAGTTTCAATTACAACCTATGTAAAAGGAAACTTTATTTGGAAGGAAAAGGCTCTTCAGTGTTTGAAATCAGTCTGATTCCTAGCAAAAGAATTAAAATCATAGAATCATAGAATAGTTGGGGTTAGAAGGGACCTCTGGAGATCATCTGATCCAACTCCCCTACACAAGCAGGATGACCTAGAGCAAGCTACTCAAGACCATGTCCAGACAGGTTTTTGAATATCTCAAGATTGTAGCCTCCACAGCTTCTCTGGGCAACCTACTCCAACGTTCAACCATCCTCACAGTGAAGTAGTGCTTTTCTGTGTTCAGGTAGAATTTGTCATGTTTCAGTTTGTGCCCATTGCCTTGTATCCAGCCCCTGGGCACCCCTGAGACATCCTTTCATCATATATTTATACACATTGATAGGATCCACCTTAAGCCTTCTCTTCTCCAGACTAGAAAAAACCCCAGCTCTCTCAGCTTCTGCTTGTATCCAAGATGCTCCAGTCCCTTAATCATCTTCGTGCCTGTTTGCTGAACTTGCTCCAGGAGCACTGGATCCAGCACTCTAGGTCTGGTCTCACCAGGACCGAGTAGAGCAGAAGGACCACCTCCCTCAACCTGCTGGCTGCACTCTTTGTAATGCAGCCTGTGCTACCATTGGCCTTTTTTTGGCATGAAGGCGCATTGCTGGGTCTATATTCAGCTTGTCCACCAGGATGCCCAGGTCCTTATCTGCAGTGCTGCTCTGCAGCTGGCTGGCCCTCAGCCTGTACTGGTGCATGGCGTTATTTCTAACGTTAGGTGACTTTATCTTCTGATGACTTTTCTCTTACAGAGCACACCATCATTCAACATTAGCTGTAATGGAACTGTCTCTACTGAAGTAGCAAGCTGCATGATCTGCCTGCTCATTCTCTGGTTCCTTGATACCTTGTTCTCTGGGCCGTGTGCCTGGGATTTTTGTTCTAAAACTCATTAACAGATATTTCTCACCAGCAGACTGTTCACGTTATTAAAGTAGCTAACAGCCATTACCCTTCTTAATAATATTTTTCAGGCTTATGAGCATCCTAATACAAGAAATGTATTCTGTATTACACTTTTTGTTTGTTTGTTTTAAGATACTGTCTTTGCTGTGGTATACCCTGATCCAAATTTGCCACCATAATGCTGTGGAAATCTAGCAGTGCGACATGTAGCCACAAGGGGAAAATAAACTTTCAAATCTTTGTGATAACTGATGTGGTTGCATTAACATATATCATTCCTACACAAATAGAAAGGAATTTATTAGATGCAAAAATAATACAGTCTCAACTTACTGTTCTGTGATTTAACATACCATATTTTATTAATATTAAAATTTTGCTAACATATTTTTTAGAAGGCACTTACTGGGAACTTCCTGGTCCCTTCTGTGCTCTTCCAGAGAGGCATTTGGATTAAAAAATAAAATTATTCCAGATGAAGAACTCATCCAAACACTAGACATTGTAAATGCCAGTGTAAACATGCAGTTGCTTTGTGTGTGTGCAGGTAATGCAAGCATTAGCATTCATTTATAGCTGTAGCAGGAATATAAGAAAGTTAAACACATCTTTGAAATAAACCAGGGCAGTTTATGCAGAGGATTGTAGCGTACTGAAGTAACATGCTGAGTGAGGAAGCAACACCAAAAAATTTTCACTTCAGTCTTGAGTCACAGTTTTCTGGAAGTGAGGATCATGGTATTTTTAGCTGCATGCAAATACATGAAAAACAATAGATGAGAACAGTGACACGATGGAGAGAAAATGTAAGTGTGTTGTAATTCTAGGCAAGTGAAGGGATGAGCATATTAGGAAGAGTAATATGTACATATTTGATGTTTCCAAGCTACTGCTAGTAACAAAATTAACTAGATTTAAATGCTGTTTGATATTTAATTGTATATTGTGAGGTTGCTCTCTGCTCCAAGCCCCATTCATAATATTTGAATATCCCAAGGTAGTATGTATCTTTTTGCAGTGTTTAAGTTTGGGAGAGGACCGAACCCATTTTATTGTTTTGTCCCTGCATTTCTTCGATTAAACTCTAATGTTTCAGTATAAGTTTCACTGCATGTGGGCTGTATATTGTTTTAAATACCATGAACTAGAATCTGGCCTACATCATTAAAAAGATGCCTCATAAACTCTGTATTGTTGTTCCAACAAATTAAAGTAATAGCAATATGTTTGATGATGCTGATAGCTTTCCAGATTGTATACAGGCAGGGCTCTGAACATAATCCAAGTTTCTAAGTTGATTTCTGTATACAGCATTTCACAAAGAGCCAGATGAAACTTCTACACATCTGTTTTTATCGTCGTAGATTTTTTTTCAATAGAGTTAAAGAACACTGAATAACCATTAAAATATACATAAATATCCTCAGAGCATTTTGAAAATATCTCACAATATATATTCTGTGTAATATTAAGAGAACACCTCTGAATTGGGGTTTTCCAATATGCTGCCTATGCATTGTGAACAGCTAGCTTAGCTTAGCTTTTCTTGATGTATTTGTCTCAAAAATAAACAATTCCCTCTTCTTCACTCCCACCCCCAAACCTAAGAAATGCTCCTAAGCAGGATTTTATTTTTTCCTTTTGTCTCAGATTATGTTTATGTATTTTTTTTCTGGAAATACATAACTCCTTGTATTCTTTGAAGTATTAGAAACAATTTCTCTAGATTGTCTAAGAGAACATGAAATGCTTTTATTGGGTTTGTGGGTTTTTGGTTTTTTTTGCTTTCTTTTGGTATGAAACATGGTTAAGAGCATGCCAAATGTTTGTTACAGATGCTTAATTTCGTAAAATTTTTAAAATGCTATTGGTGGCAGTGTTTTTAAGATTATCGTTTTTAGTTCAGTTCTAGAAGGGACATATCCAGAACTGCTTAACTATTTATTTTGCATCTGACTTCTTCCTCTTCATAGTTGTGTTTCAGTCACTCCTATTGTTTTTTTTTTGGAAGTATGCAGTAGATAATTTTGCTGCTAACTGGGCATTTTGCATTAGGATTTGACTGAAGATTCCTGTGTGCTTCACCAGTGAACTTACAATTCTGTCAGCTAAATATCAGTTTTTTGAGATGAGCTGGAAATTCTGTCGAACTGAACATGAAAGCTCATGGGATGTATTTTCCTGAAAAATGCTGGGATGGGATGTGCAAGTTATCRGAGTTTTGAAATTGAGCAAGTCTTTTAGGAGTGGTTAAACTTGGATAGAGTGAAGTTGTTGAGAGGAGGTTGCGATTTTGGTTGCGTTGGATGGAATTCCTCACGAGGGAACAATTGTCTTTGCTGTGTCTGAAGACTGGTCAATGGCTGCTTTGGGGGAGGGCAGCATTGCTTTTTTGCTTGTTGGTTTTTGAAGCTTGGACTGAAGCTCGCTGAATTGAGTCYCTTCATTTAGTGATAGAACAAACCACAGGGCTTCTGGTCTCTGCCCTCTCCTTCCCCCCACCCCAGAGGAAGTGCAGGCTCCTGGTCGCAGGGAAGGCTACTTGTCTGTCCGGAAAGAGTGGAGACGTTTACGTAGTCTCTAAGCTATACAGCTTCCATATACTACTTCTCTCTGAAAATAATAAAAATGGGATACGTACTATGAAAGAATGGTYGTGCCCACCTCCTGTAGCAGTAAACGGTTTACAAGAGAGAGCTTGGTGTTCTGTTTAGAATTGTGCTGCAGGGACTATACCAAAATGAGAAAAGAAAGTAATGCACGTAATTTGCACAGATAAGGTCTAAGAAGACATAGATGGGCACAATRCTGCAATTTATGCATCAAGACAACAAAAATCAGGTATTGCTTTAGCACATGAGTCCTGTAGCTGTATCTCATTGGATAATTTTGTTGCTTAAAAGACAGATTCTGAAGTTTTTAGATTCTGAAKTTTTTCCTGCAGGTAGGCAGTTCTAGAGATGTAATTGCTTGTGAGTTCTCTGGTATCTAAGAAGTGTTGGGCTTACACTGAAGGTCTTTTCCAGAATAGTTATACGTCGCTGTCTGTAAAGGATGTGTTTCTGAAAAGTTTTGCTTGCAAAAGTTAATGTAAGGAGAGATTCATGCAAGGACTTAAGATTTGCACAGAGTTTAAATACACAGGAACAGAATATATGGTGTGGAGGGGAGAAAGGTGGGAGCATAGCATCAGAATCATCAACTGAACAAGGCATTTTYAGAGGATGGCTTTCAGCAAAAGGATCATTCTAAAAAACAGCAGCCATTTCATCTGTGAAACTGAATGTCTCGTCATTACTCCTTTTTTCAGTCCTTTACTCTTGATTGATCTTGATATATCTGGGGAAGATGATGATTGAGATGAAAATATATCTGTTGAGAACGGCGACAGAAATGCTCAAAGATTTATGGCAAGCATTCAATTTTGTGGATTCTGTTACATGATCTGTCCTGTAAAGCCTGCATATTCTGTTGTTGGTGATCCTGATAATTCTGCCCGTGCCCCTCCATCTTCTGTGTCGTATATATGGCCTTTGTGTATTTCTCAAGTCCCTGCGCGTGTCCCCTTCTATTACATGAATTCCTGTAGGAAAAGTTGGTTTGTGGACTGCCAGACTCCTTCCTTTATCTTGCTACCTGCTTTCAAAAAACTTGTGAAATCTTGCTGATCTTTGACATTTATCCTTTCTTTTCTCAATCTCCATCATACGTGGTTGAAATCAGCCTYACAGAACAGTCATGTAAGCTAGAGCTGCATGAAATGAATTTTTTCAGGGTTGTGGTGTTGGAGAGAAGGCAAATTAGAGGAATACACTGAGGGGTTTAAGATATAATAGTCTCAAAACTATGAATCTCTGGAGGCTGGGAGGATGTCAGACCTGGGCACTTGGTTGGAAAATTGCTTGGTCTGTCTCAACGTAGTAATTTCCCTTAATTCGTACCCTGAAACAAACGTCTTCTGCTGTGTTCTGTGTAGCTCATAAATCCTCTTTTCATGACTTTGCAACTGTTTTTCTTCTTATCTTCTGAGTTATTATGAACTTAAAAAGATGTTTTCCTTAAAAAGGAAAATACTAAACCTCATTTTTCTGCTCTCTTACATCTACCTTTCTCTTTTAGAAATTGAGGTAGGAAAAAATGATCATTCCTTCTACTGTGATTTTTCCAATATTTTGTTTACAATATGCAATAATTTTCTGAGTATTCAGAAAGATTGTCCTTTTATTTCATGAGAAAAATATGATGAAGAATCACATCATGGACAGATTATTTAAATCCTTTTCTGTTYGTTCATTTGGCAGGTCCTTGACCAGTATGAAAGAGAAGGGTTTAATTTCCTGGCTAAAGTTTTTAATTCCTCACATTCCTTCTTAGAAGATTTGACGGGTCTAACTTTGTTACACCAGGAGACTCAGGCTGCTGAGGTAAGAAAATACACTTTGGGTGCTAAAGACTAAACAGGTGGTAGTTAAAGGTGTCTTGATTTTTATATTCAGCTTTATAACCATTTATCATTTTAGGTTGATCTAGTGTGTAATTATGATATTATGATATTGATTGATGGTATATAGYATGTGGAAAATAATGCTGTTTATTGGTCTAGTGACAGAAGTCTTAACACAGAATAAAAAAGGGGCATGTTTTGTTCTCATGGGAAATACCCTGGCTAAAGAGTTGTGCTCTTGAGTCTGTCCCAGCTAAAATAAAACAGGTATTTATCCTAATGGTGCATTTTAGTAACAATTTATAATGCTTTCCCACTCCATAAATGTCTATATTATTCTACATCTGTAACTTAATTTTGCATTATGGTGCAGAAGTATTGCATGGATGTTTCCAGAATTGGCTTTAAGAAGTGATTTTTCAGTTATTGTAGCCTGCATAAATGGTTTAGCTATTTTTTCAGCTGGAAATGGCTCAACAGCTTTGCTAACAACATTTGCTGGGATCATGATGACTTGGCTCTCTGTTTCATGTTTCAGCCTTTTAAAATAATTGAAGCAGATACTAGAGATACTAAACTGTAAAATACCTGATGCATTCTTGAATCAGCCTTGTGATACRTAGAACTTTGTATTTATGAGAGTGATCCAGCAAGGCAAAACAGATGCACTTTACCCACTGCTACTCATGAGCAAAARCAATAATTGTAGTCTAATTGTGATACCTAAATGATTTTTAGGCTGCTCAGAAGTCTTTAGTGTGCTAATGACAGCCTTRTAAGAAATTATAACTTCCCTAATTAGTAGTGTCTTTACTTCAACTTGCTGTTGTTCAAAGCTTAACATAAAATATAGAATCACAGCGCTTTCAAAAGGCTAGCAGAAGGCTGGGTTCAGCAGTCAGATTTATGCACGTATAGCTCTGTGCAATGAAGTCATTGCTTATAGAAACAAAAGAAACGAGCAGTTCTCTGTAGAAAATAATGTAATTTTATTTTTTTGATAGAATTGGAAAACTGCCCAATAGAATGTTGATTCCTCAAAATCTAGGATATTTTAACATTTTCTAATATACTTAATATATATTTTAAAAGGTATTAATATTTTATTCCACACTTACATAATAATTTTAGATATACGAGAAACACTAACTTGGTGTGGAAGCTTTTACAGGAAGAGGAAACTGTATCATGATAATTAAATCCAGTTAAAATATTTTTGTAGAGAAGAATTTATTTTATTTATTTATTTATTTAGGAAAAAGACTTTTCACAAAGGAAAAGTAAGTGCATTGTCTTGGAGTGATTCAAACTTAGCCAACRCAGTAGTCTTCATTTGTATCTCTAATTTTTGGTGGAGTTAATTGCAGTAGTAACGTCAAGTTTATTTTCATTAAATCTAATATTATCACAGGTACACAAATTTTCCTGGCAGAAAAGCTGTTACGTAGCTCACAGATAATTGTTGTTCATGACTGAAACAGTGACATACAAAGTATTTGCAAAGCTGCAAATAAGCATTATAGTTAGCCCAATTACCATAGAACTAGCAACTCTTTTAGATTCCTTTCCTGTAGCGTTACTGTATTTTTGTAAGAACTCATCTGATTTACCAAAGTTAGCTATTTCCATAGTCTTCATTAAGTTGTAGTGAGGTCCAACAGGCAGATCATTTGTAGAAGCTGGAGCTTGCTTGCTTGATTCGTTAGAGTTAAAAGATTTTTCTTTTATTACCACTGTTGATGCTTTGAAAAGTAAAGAAGTTTTTTTTGTTCTCCTCAGTACCTAAATTTTTTTAAAACYGCCCCAGGTTTGGTGCACAAAGGAGTGCTTATAGTACCTTTTCTATTGAGTTGTTCCTGTATTTTGAGGTCAGTTTTCTTTTACCACGCACTTGCTGAAATTCGTATTGCTGCATTTGAAGAATGCCAAATGGTTTTTGAGGAGTCCAGCTACTTTTGAGCTGCTCTTGGTTCTCTAAAACTTACACGTAAATGAGTTATTAAGCTCAAGATGAGAGCTCTTTAGGTTGATTTAAGATACTCTTSATACATGATGTTCTAAAGACTACAGCAAGAGTAGTTAAATATTGTCTACTGTAAAACACCATGGTATTTTCTACTATAAAATACCATGTATTTTATGGTAGACAATGTAGTAGTCTACTACTATAGTCAATGTAGTATGTAGTTTGGTTTTTAACCTTTAGGTGAGAGACATTCATAGGACTTGTATGGCCTGTTTTGTTAATGAGAAGGTATGATTGTTCTGTTGAGAAGTTAGATTGCCTTTCAGCATTCACTCTCTTCAGAGGGATTTTATAGATGATAGTTGGGTTTGGAGACCATAAAATGACTTCTAAAAGCTGAAGATCTTCCTTGCTATCCTGTGAAATTTGACCATTGCCATCGTTCCAACACAATGAAAATAAGCTTTTAAGTTAAATATCATCCGACCTTAAATTTACTGCAGTGAATCCATAATTGTTTTGCAGTTTCATATACAAAACTCACTGTTACAATCAAATGATTTGTTAGTTACTTTAGGTTAATGAACTAGGGAAATATATCTAATCTTGTCCTTTTTTAAACAGAATCTATTGACAAATTTTGACTCATTAAGAGCACTTAACTGAATGATTTCTTCAGTTTATGGTCAGAAGACTTGGACTACRTGGTCGCATGCTGTGCTTTTTGACATTATGTTCTGATGCTTCAACATACTGTATCTTAATTTAAATCACCTACTTACCTGAATTCATTCTTCAGTTCTCCTAAGCAAGTGCTTAGCTGCTCTCATAATGTGTATATGAATCTATATAGTCATTAAGTCCTTATTGAGCTGTATACAGAACTAATTTTAAGAACTTGCTTCTAAGTTTTGAGGTATTCAGAGGGATTCTGGATAGGACATGTATGTGCTGTAAGAGAGGCCATCCACATTAAGCAAAACACTTTTGGATGGCATTTAATTTTCTTGAAAACACTGCCTTCCCTATATGCTGAGCATAGATCTGTATTTGCCCAAGCTAAAGTATACAATTTGCAGTAAGATATACAAGACCTTCTATTTGCTAAATATGTTGTCTTTTTAAGTTACGTTGTTCAATATCCTCTTTCTGTACTGAGGATGTAAGTTATTAATACRATGTTGAAAATCTTTACTCTTATCTTTTTAAAATGACTGATAGAAATATTACCTTAATTCCTTAAGTATGCAACAGGGATGTGAATCAAAACATAGATTTACTTCATGATTCAGATTTGATATTAATTGCAGTTTGGGGCGATACAACACCTACTTCTTTAACGTGAGATACATTAGGAAATTATAAACCTTTTATATGACTTCATTAGCATGACAATTTACTCAGTAAAATAAATAATAAAATTAGCAAGTGTTTTTGTTGTGTCTTGAAATGACAAAACTGGCATTTGCTTTTTCCACATCTGACCTTAATTTAGATTCTGTGGAACTTTTTTTTAATAGCAATTAGATTTTATGTGCAACTTCATCAAGAGTCTCTGATGACACATAGGGCTTTGAAGGCCAGTAGAAGCTGTGGGAAACTCCCGCATCAGCAGTTAGACCATGTTTCCACTGGAGACAGTTCACTTTGGGAGCTGCCCAAGCTCACTCTAAAAATTGCATTTCTGTTTTCCAGATCACTTTGTCTCCTTACTCCGAACTTGAACTTGTTAACTTGACACATGTTCAACATACACTTAAGTTTAGTAGTTGGGTTTAAAGTAGAAAAAGGCTATACATCTCTTGACTTGCTCATCAAAAACAGGAAGCATTGATTTAGAGACAGAACAACAACCAGCTGAACCACTTCCAGTTCAGAACTTGGCTGAGCTGCCCAGTGATGCTTGCATATCATTCAGCATTGCATTGCTGAAACCTGCTGTTCAACTTGTCACATACTCCAGGCTTACCCCTACAAAGTATATAGTTTTTCTGCTGGTGTGGAAAGCTTCAAGAGTTCACTAACTTTGATAAATGGTTCTCTGTGGTATGTGGTACGTGGATTTCTATAAAAGACTGTTGTAGCTACATCCAGTTTACAGCAGCACAGAAACTTAAATTTCTCTTTTTCCTTAATGAGATTCAGCTCTCAACTGTAAAGATACTTTATTTCTTAAGATTTAAATTCCTAAATTATTTGGATGCTTTAGGAAGCTTTACTTTGTGTGCTATACCTTCTGCTTTCATAAGTATGAAAGCAAACCATTAAATACATGTAAAAAAAAATCACTTTATTGTATGATCGATTAAGCCGTCGAAAGTGGTAGAACTCATGCAATATAAGAGAATCATGAAGACTTTCTGGAACAAATTAGATTTGGACCACAGTTCATATTTCTGAATGAAAGGGGTTGTGTTTATGAAGGTCAGACATTGATGCCAGCAGGTCATAATGTCTATTGTTATATTGTTTTAGTCATTTTGTAATTCAGTCTTTTAAAATGTGGTCCGTAATATTTACAATTTCTTTCACAAGTTCTTTTGGTCAGTGAATGAACCCTACTTGGCATTTGGAAAATCCCCTTGCTGTGCCAGTTCACTCTAACAAGAAGTGGTGCAGTTTAGAGCTCTTACCCTATAGAAGCATCATAAAATTTAACAAAAAAAATGTTAGTAACAGCTCTTTTTAAAATATGATTATGTGCTTTTTTGAACATTTTTGCTGACTGTATTTTCAACTGTTTCTTGTGAGATAGGGCAAAGGCATATAATAGGCAGTGAGTATTAAAAGTGAACTTCATGCTTATCCAAATTTGAGAGAAAACTTAGAAAATATATTTGCCTCTGGTGCATTTCCAATGTATGTTGTTACTAAAAATATCCTGCTTGTTTCTGATGTGTCATGTTATCCTGGAACATATTCAGTACTGAAACAGTATCATACAAATAACAGGCGGAAAAAATCCCCAAACCTCTCAGTTTGAGCACTATTATAACACTAAATTATATGTCTTACTGATTTTTTTTCTCTTAACCAAACAGTATTTAGAATGGAATGTTACTTGATGTTACAGAATTTTACTGCAAATAATACTACTTCTATCATAGTGCCAAAACCTGAGTTTAAATCTATCTCTATTTAAAATTTCATAGTAAATCTTAAACAGCTATAAAATGGAAAGTACTTCTGTAGGTAAATTTATAATCTCATCAKTTTTTATATAAAGGGAAAAAGCTATGCCACAAGTGGAAGCCACTGCCTCATTTTATATGAGCTACTAAAAAATTAGCCTTGGTAAGAGTAACACCTTTTCAGGTGCTATGAAACTGTTCTAGAATTAAAATTCCTCTGCAGTTAATATTTAGTCTGTGTTCTTCAAAATGCATGCGTAGCTTTTGACTGCTGGCTTGTTCAGATAATAATTTAGTATTGTTTGTCCTCTTCATAACAGTATTAATTAGTGCAGGTTAGTACTGTTCAGTATGAGACCTCCTCCAYCAGTAGGTATCAAAGTGTTTGTCTTTTCATATATTTCCAATTTTAACCATAACAAAGGCCTCAAGTACAGTTGCAAAAGTGCACTAAATAAATGAAGTATTTTAGTTTCTTTCATTAGATCAGTATTTAAACTTGTATCTGCAGAGTACTTGAACTGATGAAGTAAGTTGTATTTATGCCATGATAATAAATTGTACTTGCTTTAAGATTTTAGCATCTTTTTAGTTATTGATGAATATAGCACCAAAAATTTTGAAATGAATGCTGTAATGAAGCTGTAGAATTCAAAAAAGAACGGATTTTTTTGATGTCTATAGAAACTAATCATATATCTGAAGAACTTGCTATGCTTAGTCACACTTATACTCGTGTTCCATAAGACAGAGGAAGATGTACCTCTAGTTTTCGCATGAAATGGTCCATCACAACAGACCAGCATTGATATGATTGATCGTGTTCAATATTCTGACATTGTTTCTTTACCAGTTTCTGATATTACTAGACAAAAAATATTACAAATGGCTTCTGCAGCTGGAAAGGATAATAGAGCTAGCAGGGTCTCGTTACTTCTGAAGCAAGTCCACAAGTTAGGCATACCCTCCTGTGGCACCAAGGACTTCCGTGGTTTGAAGTATGTGAAGGCTTCATAAAAATGATTAACAACCTTCATTAGGTAGTTAAATGAGAAAGCAGTGAGACCCCATCTGTCAGATGTGGCAGATGAGGACTGAAAAAGGATGGTTTCTTTGAAATACCTTAGAGATAGGTCATGAATTGTCTGCAAGTGTAGCATAATACTGTGACAGTGTTAAATTYCTTCTACCTCCACTTTTTTTTTGGCTTTGGACAAGAAGTTCATTTTTTTTAATACACAATAAAGGTAAATCTCTTTCTCCAGGAGCCTTCCCGCCTTTCTGATATTTGACTGAGGCATCAGTACACATCTCTTATCTTGGTCTCATTTCCTGTATTTCCACTTCACCTGCCCTGTATTTAGATAAGGAGATATTGTCARTATTTTAACTGCTCCATTAGAAGGCGCAGACAGAAAATCTACTAATCCAGGCACAAAACATGATGATGTATCATCTGTCCCGATGAAAGGAAATTAAAAAAATCGACTGAAATTTTGTCCTTTTTCATCCAAATTGCCCATGAATACAGAATTTTGAAAAGTGATTTTACTCCGTATCACTAAAAATTACCTGAATTTTTAGGATAAAGCATTATTGAACAGCCATGCCTAAAGGCTTTTGTGGAATTGTTGAAGTGATGCATCACTTTGAAGCTGTGAAGTTATAAATGTGGATTTGCTGTAAATTTGGACTAATTTTCTAGGACTCTGGTACCTTGAAATTTGTAGGGAATTAAATTTTGAGATTCTAAATAATTCTGGGATTCAATGGGTTTTCTTCAAAACTAGGCCAAAATGTTTTCAACTTGTAATCTGTTCTCCCCTTCCTCCTTCTCACGCTTTCATTACAGAGAAGAACACCTGGATTTATGTAAAGGGGTCACAATATATATTGTTATTTATCAGTATGACTCTGCAGTATTTTTATTATCCTAATATTGAGCTGTCCAACTGTCCTGGTATAGAAACTGTATTACAGATTTTGGATTTGTTTTGTTTGAAGTGTTCACCCAAGCCTGTCTTCCAGTCACTTGCCTTTCTTACCCTGCTGCATCTGACACAGAGAGAATATTCTTGCCAGTTCAAATGGCCTTTGAACAGTACTATTGTGAAATTCTTACATCCCTGTTAYGTTAAATCAAGATACCATGTTCTCCTTTTGAATACCATGATAACATTTTGTACTTTTCACAGATGCAGGCTGTGGTGTAGGCATTGGTAAGCAGATAGTACATAAAGTACTATACCTAGTCCTCTTAAGCTGCATCTGCAAAGATCCAGGTAGCCCTTGATTTCTGTCAGTGCCTACTATGCAGGAGATTCAGATCAAGACTTGAGTGTAATCACAAGTAGATTTAACGAAATTAAATGCCACTGAGGTCACACTGTTTAGTGAAGACATAACAATAACATTTGGATGAGAGTGGGATTTGTCAGAGTATGCTGTGTCTCATGATAATTGGTTTCAAAAATCCCTGCAGTAAGCTTCTACATAGTAACTTACTAACATTTTTTCATAGTCTGCACTAATTTGAGGCTAGTTTTGTTGTTCAATTGTAAAAATTTAATTATTTGACTGTGATTGGAATCATTTTTTTTTTCTGTAACTGCAGTACCAACTATAGATATATGATGCAGACAAGCAGGAGTAGCAAGTGATTTTGACCTTGTTCCTATTGAAAACATTTGTAGTACATCCCTCTGCTCTCAGCTTGTCTTTTTCTCCAGATAGTGCTTTTACTGAAGTAGGACATTTTTATGCCCACAAATAATTTTTGTTGCATAAAAATTAAGGCAGCGAAACTTAAACTGCTTAAAATCTAAGAGAKATAAAATTGTGTTGCAAATATCACCAATGTGATAGAAGTAAAAGTTGTCATGCATATTATTTAAAAAAAATAAAGAAAAAAAATACAGCCAGCTACATGTTGAACCCTCCTCACTCTTCTGAATCCTTTCACATGTCCCCTTCAATGGAATAAATGTTAGAAAATTGTCAACTTTTCCTGTCTCCTTCTGCATAAGATCTGCTAAACAGTTTCTAGGTCTGTCTCACATTTTGCATCARGCTAAATGATTATATGTGCATCCAGGTATGTTACACATTGCAATGACTAAGTGTTCCTAAAAATTGCTTATATACTAACCTAACTTTCTATGCCTTGCTGTGAGGAAGACCAGAAGGGCTCCAGGTCTACCTTAGTTTAGATCTCAGCAGGAAAAAAGGTTGTAATGCCTGATAAAAGTTCAGAAAATTCTTCTACTGGAACTCTAGCAAAGGCATATAGTCACAGTGAGGAAGAAACTGAAGTTTCCAAATAAATTTTTAGTATATTGAGAGGGAGCAAGTGCGTATTTGGAAGGGAAACGGGCTTCCTTTGCAGGACTTTCAGCCTCCTCTTTCCTTCCTTCCTGAGGGTACTACTTTGCCCTCCCTCTAATTAGCTTTCCTTTCCTGGGGCTGGTGGTTAGGCAGCTAATGAGAACAAGAATTGCATGTTCTAAAATATCTATCTAGTTTATGCAAAGGAGGATTTACATAAATACAACTGATTTTTGGATTAGGCCATAATTTTGTATTAGGTATACCAGGAACAAATTGGGACAGTATTTGGGGTGGGGAGGGAAAAGGGGTGCAATTCTAGCTAGATTTTTCAAAATATATTGATTATTTTTTTCTCTAAAGGAAAAATACCTGGTGCAAAGTGTAAGTACAAAAGAGAGGTAAAATAATTTAGGGATTAATTATTCCATTTCAGGATATTTTGTTACAGTGAAGAATGAGTAGCTTGTTCAAAACGCATTCTGTTATTCTCATGTGAGGAATAAGAAACTATGCAACACAGAGAAACATGTTGATAAACTGTGTTTTGTAATTAAGAACATAAATTATACAACGTGCATCTGAGCACAGATGAACAGTTGTAGAGTGTATGKGCCCCTGTAGGTTATTTAAGTGAAAAAAAAGAAAAAAGTTTGCTGCTGGACAAATTACTACCAGATGCAGATTTCAATAAACACATGCTGTTGTTGCCTTGCCCAAAGGTGCTGTGAATTTCTTCAGGCAAATCTGTATTCAGTAAGCTGTTGAATGTTTGAATGTTAATGGAGTTACTGTATTATGTATGAATACACCCCATCCGCCAGTGTTTAATGTATTTCAATATTTAAAGGCTTTGTTCATCTCATAAACCTTTAAATATTGTTGAAGAGTACATAATTGTGAACAACCATGTTTGCATTATTCTGACCATCTATATTTCTTCTGGAAGTATCTCTAAAACTATTCTTTGGGAGTTTGTGTTAAGAGTTGTGTAAGAGATCTTGTGTAAGAGATCTCTTACAACTGATACAAACTGYGTTGGTATTTTATTAGTGTCAGCATCTAATTTTGTCTACAAAACTTGTCTGTACAATGAATAGTAGCTTTTTCAACTTTATAACCTACTGATTTTATAAGCCCAAGAACTGTTGAAGAATCATGGAGATTTATCATTATCTCCCTTTAATACCAATGATTGCTAATTCACATAACAATCAGACAAAAACTCTAATATTAAAAACATTAATAACAAACCTTCAGCATTAAGAGCGAGCTACTCCCATATGGAAATCTCATTTGGAAAAACCCTTGTAAACTACTTCACGATTTAAATTTTTATAATGTGTTTGGGGTTTTTTTATTATTAAGTATGGAATAATTTTACCTGGAGCATTTTTTAAAGATTTACGTCCATGCTGCCACTAGAAAGCAAACATTTTTGGTTAAAATTGGCATCAATTTTGCAGAGATTTATGAAACAGCCATGGATCAGTAACAATAAATTTGAATAGCCTTGGAAATGAGTGTTAACCACACTGCTTTTACTGTGTTGACGTCTCTTTCTATTTGATTCAAAATATTTTCCTGGTATTTCACCCTTTAATGAATGTCTCTAGAGAGTTTTGTTGTTTCCTTTGCCTTATTCTAGTCCAGGTTCTCCTAAAGTTTCCTTTTCAGAAGCTTTTTTCTTGAATACATTCTAACCTGATTTGGAAAAACTAGCTTCTAGCTGAAAGTTGTTTTGTTCTAGTAGAATTGGCTGGAGTCCTGGAGAGCCCACCTGATAGTGTAGCACTGATAAAAAATAAATGACCAGTTCCATAGTTAAAACCCAGATTTCATTCCAAGGTTAGCCTTTTTGTTCCTTAGAAGATAAGGGTCACATCAGTGATCAAGTTTTTCCCAGCAACAACTTCCATTAGTTGACTTTAGTGCAAGCTGCTCCAAGGAAGATCCTTTGCTTGTTAGTGAAATATGTCTGACTTCTTGAAGAGACATTAAAAAAAGTTAATATATGCCCACAATAAAAATGCTATCTAGAGTAAAAGGCTTCATTGTTAAGTTTGCAGAACAAAAAAAAAAAAAAAAAAAAAAAAAAAAAAAAAAGATATTAGGATGAATTTGTATGAGTTCTTGGCCTTTCAGCCTCTAAAAACACTCTATTAGTGTGGAAGCCCTGCAAGTCTAAACTTACTGTTTTTATTTCTCAGTCTTCAAGTAGCCAAGCAGTTAAATCTTGGCAGTCATCCACTATATTTGCAGAGTATATTGCTCTGTTTCTTCCTATGGCTACTTCCCACCTCCAAGTCCAAGTTGGTACTTTTTAATGATATTGCATGGTTAATAAATGCCTGATCTTTGTTACTTCTGCAAATTGTAAACTTGCTAGTGACTGTCGATTAGTGTGTCCAGAAAACTGACAGTGTGCTTCAAATCAGTTATGAGCTGTTGCATTCTCTAGCTGTAAAGTGAGCCTGGGACGCTGAAACAGCAGATCAGAACTGTACTTCATATATAATATTTCATTTATAAGAGGTGCTGGTGAGATACTGATACATAAATTTATTATATTGTTTTCATATACTGGTAAACTTTTGTTGCTGTAGAGGCGTGGTAATTTTTGAAGTCATTTTATTTTTATGAAGCAACTTTAAGACATTGTAGTTTATTGGGTAAATGTAAATGGCTTTGGTAAGGGGAAAATTTAAGATACCTTGAACTCTGACAACATATTCTAACAAAGTTAGATCGAGCTGCAAGTTTTAATATGAATTGAAAACCATGACTAAACAGCAGTAAAAAGGATATTCCTATCAGAGTAAGAACTATGTATGTCTGGATGATTTAACTGGAGTTAGAGATTGAATCAGAAGCTCTTAACACACAAAAGCACAGGCAAGTAATTAAAATGACTGTTGCATGTTCTTCTATAAGCAAAGCAAGATACATACACAAAGCAGMTATTATCAATTGTGTCTAACTTTCTCAACTTTTTAGCAATTTGTCATCAATGGCAGGAAGGACAAGTGCAAATCCTTAGACTTTGATTTTGGTAATTTTGATATTCTTCAGTATATTTAAAAAAATTAAACTTCATATATAATAACTGATTTTCAGTAGAAACCGAAAGTACTGATACAATAGAGACTTTGGGTGGCCTGTCTTGAGTGTCACAGAAACAAGAATAATAATCTTTGTGCAGATGTGAAACAAATACAGCAATCAAAATAATTTTATGACTAYATAACCAAACAGGTCATCACTTAGTCTCACATGTGACATCATTGCTGAAGGGAACAGTTAGACTACTTGTGCTTTGTGCTGCATTATGCAGATTGAACATACTTATCAGATATGCCAGGATTCAGAAATTTGGAAGGAACAATTATTATGACCTCCAAAAAGTGGGACTGGAGAAATCACTCCTTGCATCACACAGGGAGAGGAACACACAGTTCTGTTCCAGCAGAGTATATGTAGGTGCCTCACTGCAGAAAGCCTGACAACAGTGGGAGGGAGCTGAAAGATTCTTGCAAGGTAAAAGAAATAATAGTATGATTCTCTAATGCATAAAAAGAAAATTAGACAAACCTCAGATAATGTTAGTGTAATAAATTTACTAAAAACAGTCCTCAATTTGTACATAAATACCTCTTTCAAAATTATCTCCATTTGGTTCATTTAAGTGTTGTGCTCAGTTAAAGCACTGCATACTCAATGTATGTTTCCATCCTTCTGTGAATTTTGGGAGCTSTAAGATTATGCGTAGCTGTTACGCTGAAATCTCTGTGTAGGAAGGGATACATTTAGATACGATATTTTATACTTCAATAATAATTGTTTTAATAGTACTTGATTCTTTTGTAGCAAACTGAGAAGTGAATTGAYCCTGTTCCAGTTAAAATGCAAGAGAAGTAAGCATAATAAAACTAGTCTGTGTGGGATTAAATTAAAGCACTAAGATTATAGAAATGATTTTTGAAAAATATTTTAAGGTGTAAGTTTATGAGCATGTTGATACTTTGTCATCTTGAAGTGTGAGTTCTGTTTAAATACTTACTATACATGAAATAATTTTCAAGGAAGGCTTTTAAGTACCAATACAAACCTTCCTGACAGTGAATATGATCCCTTGCAAGATAAACGTGAAATTATTTAGATGAATCAATAAATACAAAAATGCATACATAGTCACAGAAAAGATACCAACTGTAATTTAGATGGAGCTAGCCTCTAAGATGTTCTTTTAACTGAAGCAGGAAGAAAAATGGCAGAAACAGAGAAGGGGGCTGCACATGTAAACCTGAGAAGATTTAAGTCATAACTTCCCTTCCAACTTCTCAAGGGATCGGGGTTAAGAAATACGGTTTTAAAAGGGTTTCTGTTGTTGAAAAGTTTATTTATCTAGTGTCTACTGAAACAATGTGCCAACAATATCAAAGCCAAAATGAAAGTTAAAAAGAAAAAGAAAAAATTACTGAGAAAGAATATGAAAGCATAACAAAGTTATTTAAAATTATTACAACAGCTGTTTTTGCTAATATAGCTTGGTTATTTAAAAAAAATCTAAGTTGTGATTCCCTTTGTCTTCTCACTTTAAGCAACTACAGTGTATGAAGTTTGCTATCCTATGACTCATTCTTCCCACAAATACTATCTCTTTGAATAACCCTTGTAAAAACGTGTATTTCATATTAATTTTGTTCACTGGCAATTATGTAGCTTTTTTAAAAAATATGTGAGTGATTTATACGTACTRATTTCTGGATCTGCCTCTACCACACACAGTGAATACTGAAATAGTGGCAATACTGCACTGTACTGCTGCAGCTGTGATTAGTATACTGATATTTTTTTAAGAATACAGATGGCTGCTAGAGTATATCAGTCACTGAAATTAGTTTTACCCTGTTCTCAACAAGCAAATAACTTGATCTGTAATAAATTCTTGATCTTATACATGTTTTAAAGGAAAGGCATTTATCTGATGATTTCCTTAGAGATTAAGAGCTTGATTATAATTCTGAGTAGTATTAAAAAAGGCAATGGACAAAGGCAGGGCAAATACAAAATGAGGTTTTATTTCTGACGTCCGAAAGAACCTTCTTTTCATGAGTAAGAAATATTAAAAAGAATTATGAAAGATCAATGAAGTCATTCAGGTGAAAGGATTAAAGATCATCTTTGCAAATGACTGCTGAGCAGTTTGTGTTAACTGAAGAACAGCCAGGGTAACAGGCTTTCTTACTGCTTTCACAATACTTCGGGCAAGCTCCTGAGAGAGAGTGACATCCCGAATCCCGCATGCTGCAAGAGCTTGGCCAGCTGTGCTAGTGCGCATACATGCCAGCAGCATGCATGGGTTTGATATGGTTGTCATCTTCTCCAGCTGTCTTTGGTTTCCCAAAGGGTGGGATGGATTAACGGGGGACAACCTTTGGAATGAGTCCAGTTTGTGAAACTCGAGCTCACACTTTTAGATGGGTGATGAAATACTTCAAACACTCAGCTACCATGTATTCCCTGGTAATTGCCTTTCCTGGAGTTTTGTTTAATGGTGGTTGGGGCTATTTTGTTGATAGTGCTCCTTTCTGGATTTAATCCAGAATTTAGAAATTGGGCTAGTTATTTAAGGTATAGTATGTAGTTCAATATTTTTAATATGCATTTAGAATGTAGATTTATGCATTTTTATCTTTTACCTTTTGTTTTCAGAGGAAAATGATGTACATCTCTAGCATAAAATCTAGTAAAATCTACTATCCTTGATTGTGGATTGGGATTTCACTTCCTATTCTGTTCAGAACAAAAAGCAAAGAACTCTTGTAGTAGCAGGATTACTTACGGAATAAACCGTCTGTGTAGGAATGTTACTTTAATGTAAAGGGAAGAGTGAAGAGAGTAAAGCAATAACCAGAAAGCTGCAGTGTTGGATTCTGATTTCAAAAACAACTTCACAGCCTAGATCTATTGTACTTTTTTTTTTTGTTTTAATTTTGTGGGAGGTTCCTTAGTGTATCTGAGTCGGAGAAAGTATCATGAGTACTCTAATTTCATATTTAAATATGTGATCTGATTAATACTTCAGGCATGCAAGAGAGCCAACTAAGACGGTTGTTACTATAGTGAGATGCTATTACAGACATCACAAGGCTTGTTATACGAGGAAACATGATTACTTTGGATTAAGGAGGTTGCCAAAGGCTTGAAAGATTTATAGGTGCTGCTGCTGCTTCATTATTTTGGTGAAAACATGTTTAGATCTAGACTTAATGAAGCTTAGTAAATACTGGTAAAATGAATCAGCAGGTTTGACAGCCTTCAACTGATGCTGAACTGATGATGGATTTCATTGAATTATTTTTGAAGCCTCAATTGTTAGATGATTTACAGAAAACAGTAAATTAGATGTTTGCACCGAGAGACTAAATCAGTACAGTTTTTAACGGATGTGGCATGCATCAGAATTGACGTGATCGAGACCTCAGCTTAAAGCATGTTTCTTAATTGACTTACTGTTTAAAGTATGTTTCTTTCTAACTGTTCCTGTGCATGTGAAAGAGTCTGTTGACTTCCTGGGGAGCGGTGTCTGTGGTCTGGGTCTTGGAGGGAAGAGTAGTTTCTATCTGGAAAGATGTAGGAGAAATTTGTAACAGTATTGTGATGGGCTGGGTTGCTGCAAGCTCTTTCAGATGTGAATTAAGAATTTAGTGTATGCATATCACATCAATTTGACTGTTGCATTAATCTTGGCTCTGCTACAAAATTGACTATATTTCAACATTGCTTCATTAATGCAGCTCAGAGGCAAGTCTGACATCCAGTAACTTCTAACAGTACCAGTGAGCTGCATTCCATTCCATAATACTAAGTTTGTAGTACTACAGAGATGTTTCAAAATGATTATTTTAGCATCTAGTTAATTACATATTACTTACTGGGATGTTAGACTTACTTGATCAGTCATCATTTGCTCTTGGGTTACCATGCTGCAGAATTAGTATTACGTGTCTAAATGTGATTGTTAGTACATGAATGAGAAATGAGCAATAATATATCATGAAAGGGATTTAAGTTTGGAAATGTAGTCTTACTGCATTTGTTTCCTAGAGGCAAGACTATAAAAAGAAGATATTTAGTAGGAGAAACTGTTTTCAGTTTCATTTGATTCTTCCTCTGTAATGTGACTCAGGAATTTAACTATGTATAAATATGACTAAGTCCCTTTTGGCTTTGAGGTATAGACCTGGATGAAATCCAGTATGAATTTGGATTTCAGTAAATTGGGAAAAGCTCTTTCCCGGTATTTTTACCTTTCTGCATTTAAGACAAAATTACATCAAGAGTAGTAATAGTTTTCTCATCTAATTATTCCATGATTTTTTTTTTTTCTCTTCAAATAGTGTTTGATTATTAAATTAAGCTTTCAACATTGTTAAAACATTACAGCAGCAAAATAAACACTGTAAATTTTGATCCATACTGTTTTTATACATTTTAACAGTTGTAGCATAAGTCTTTGGATAGATGGAGCAAGGGAAAGTAGAGAGTAAGGAATAATCCAGGTGCATATTGTATAATTTTTTAAGATAATGTGCTTACTGTATGCCAGAGTGTTTGAAAGTGATGTATTAACTGCGGTTAAGAGTATGCTAATTTTTTTCAATGTCATGAAAAGGCAGTATGCTTTCTGTCACAACCTGCCTAAATGACTGTGTTTTTCAAATGCTCTTATACACTACATGGTTTTGAGACACACTGGTGCAGTGTGTGTGTGTTTATACTCACAGTAAATGTAAGTAAATAGGTATAGAAGCATAGAGGAGCATCATTCTGAACTGCATGAGCACTGTTTAAAAACCAAACAAAACGCACCTGACTACCCTGCATGTTTTGTTCTTACTGGAAATACTGCACCTTACCATTTATGTAGTCATGGAGTGTCTGCAGAAGCAACATGGAAAGCATTCTCTAATCTGAAACATTGCATGCCGACTTGCAAAACCTAAGTTTCAAATTGCATTGGGATATATTACGTTTTCATTTCTTGCTCCACACTATACAAGACATTACAGAATCAAAATCTTAAAGCACTAGCAGTGCTCTCTGTATGTCTCCAGAGATGGAGGAAAGAAGGAAGAATGAGAATAATCTCCTACCATATTATATGCTAGTGACAAGTAGGAAGAATCTGTTGGTCCACAAAGAAGAACAGCTGGAATCTGTCTTGTCTTGCAAATTTTCAGCTAAATTTTCTCAGTGTATCCCACCCAAAGGTATTTTAAGACTGTTTGGACTAAGATGGCTTGTTTTCTCCCTTGTGCCTAAACTAACATAGTTACTGAGGTTGATATTATGCAAATCACTAAAATGATATACAATTTTTTCCTAGATACTTTCCCAGTTTCTCTTTCTGTGACTTTGGGGGAGGGGAATTGAGGAGGAGGATGCGAGACTGCCTCATTCATGGGCCACAAATGTTTTCTTTTAACTGTTCAAGAGGTCTGATCCTCCTATTGTGTTTTTCCAATTTACTATAAAATACTGAAGTCCTATTCCAATATAGTTATGTCTAAACTTTCCATTACAGTTATTTCTGGTTCTTCTCAGGATCGATTTAGCTTTTGAAGATGTCATCGCTGTCATTTCAGTGATGAAATTGTACTTTCTTGTCCATTTACTCAGTCCCATCTGTTTTTACCTGTGTTCAACTGTTTCATCACAATTTCCCTCATCTCCTGTGGCATCTGTACGAGACATCCTCTTGTCTGTATTAGCTTTGAATTTCTATTTAGTATTGACTGTTCATTTTCTGTGTGCGTATGGATTCATGGTGCGTGATTTGAAATCAAAATGTCAATCTTTTCCACTTCCAGATTTACAAACCTGCTTCATATATTTAATGGTCAACTCTTTGAATGAGCAGCTCTAGATATTTGTTATGTTTATATTATTGTGTTATAACAGTAGCACTGAATTTGACACAGGAATGCTTCCAAGCAACTTACTTTCCAATAGTGAACTTGTTATTTTTTATGAGAAGACCATGCAACATTTCATTCATAAATAGTTCATTCTTTGCAGTTTTTTGTGAGAAGGTTGTCATGTTAAAAATAAAATCAGGAATTTTCTTCCATTTTCTTTCACACTAAATCTGGGCAAGTAACTAATACGGTATTCTATTTATGCTCGCAAGCCCTTTCACTTTCAACAAATTCTTGAGAATTTAGCTGAAGTACATTAGTAGTTACTGTGAAGCTGTTGGCTGGTTATTAGTAGCAATAATTATTTAAATTTTTTCTTTACAAAGGCCAACACTGCAGATGAGGATCAAGCGTGGCATTGGTATTTCATTTATTTTCTTAGGTTACTGTGTGTGCGGGATGGACTAAATACCATTTGAAGGATTTGCAGCATAATTGACTTGCCTCAGAATTTATTCTTAACTTTGTACTTGTAAAGTCAACTGAGTCATCTGAAACACAGGTTGATTTCCAATTCTTGTGCAAACGTGCATCTTCTGATAATTACATTCCGGTTGAGCAATAAAAAATTGGCAGTTCCAGTTTTTCTTGAAGGTTAAATATCGAGTGTAAATTAACAGTCATTTGGGGAAATACTGTTTCAAGCCCTTGCTCCTCAGCAGCCTTCCTTGCCTGTGCTCCTRTGTGGGACACTTTGTACCTGAAGTATTATTCTAATGTAATTACTTGGCAGATTTTACAATTAAACATCAAAAGTTACATTTTAAAACACTAACCGAAGTTCATAGAGAGGATTCCCTCCCCCTTTTTTTTTCTTTATTTTGCTTCTCCCTGCCTGAGTCTAATGTTCGGTCTAATGTAATTCCCATGCTCCTGAAGGAAGACTTACTTATATTATACTTACTGCCCTAACAACAAAGCAACCTCTCTCTTTCCCTTTAAATGTTGTATGTGCATTGTCAAGAACAGGTACTTGCCCTCACATGCTGTGAGTTCAGACATGAGTTCAGCTGTTTTCAGCCCATACATTTTTCTGTTGGGCTTTTCTATATTTTATATTGTCTTTTATACATTTTATGCTTTCTTTCCTAAATATTACTATCCTTCTAGCAGAATGCCATGAAACAGTGGAGCACATGAGAAGGCTGGACTGAATTGGTTGTATTGTGATTGGGAGTCTTTTATAGTAAAACTGTTGTTGGCTTCTTAGGTGACGTGCAGTGTTCTTTTGTTGCTAGCTTGCGCGTGTTTGCATTACCAGCAGTTCCCATGTACATCTTCCCCCCACACGCTAGGCAGGAGTAAGGCCCCTTCTCGTTACTAGGTGTTCTTACGAACTSAGATCTCTGTATGTCTTTATGCGCTATAAGTGAAATACCAGCGAGAAATTTGTCGTTGTTCTTCTCACCTTTGATTTGTTCACTTTCTATGTCTACTTTTTATCTCTGGCGAGTGAATGTCTCTTCACAGGAAAATACTGGAAGTTCTTGGAATTACAAAGATATCAAGTTGCTTGCCAAATTTTTCTTGGCTAAACAGTGACAAATGCTGCCAGTTGGTCTGAGTTTTATGTGGTGTTTTTTCTTATGAGAACTACTGTTCACTCTGAGATCATCAAAACTTACTTCAACAAGGATTCAACATTAGATTTTAATTGCTGTTTCCAGAGTTAGAATATGAATTTGCAGTTACGGAACACTGGTCTGATCATAGCTGAAGTTGTCCTCCTTGAAATCTTACAATTAAATTAAATTAAATCCCAGTATATTAGTAATTTTAGCAGAATGTTCTAATCCAAAATGAAAAACAGATGTTCTTTATGGAAATAGGAAAGTCCAGACAATGGGTATTGTATTTAGGTTACAAGACTTATGGTCTTTATTTCTTTTAATTTTCATTGCTTATGTTTTAGGCAAGCTTTTTATTCATTTTAAGGAATAAAACTGTTAGTTTAAAAACATTTTTTCTTAATTTGTATCCAAAAATATTTCTCTTGAGTTGCATGAAAAATCAAGTCCTCTGGAAATTCATTGCCTTCATGAATGGACTCCTAGTGAGTCAGGAATTTTTATGACTCCCTTAAAAACAAATGCAAGTATTGCACAGATAAACAAGACGAAAGATTTAGAGGAATATTTTTATGCATATTTTATAATAATTTGTTCTCCAATGTTTATTTCAGTATAGTATTGTATAGTATTTAACTTAATTATAGTAAGAATATTCTTACTCATCGGTAGAGAGAATGGAGAGCTTTAGAACATGAATAAATGCTGTTTGGATTAGTAAATGTGGATACAGGACTAAGCAGGGTGTCGTTTCATTGATCTCCATAGATTTTGGAAGGAAGATGCAGGATAGCTCAGTAACATAGGGCAGCCAATTTTTCTACTTCCTTTTGCATTTTGGAATTATTTTGGCAAATTTGAGTCTCTCTCCTGCATTCATTTTTCCTTTCGTATTTTTCATTAATAAATTCATACACATAGTTTTATCTATTTTTCTTTCTTACTTCTTTCTGGGCTGTTTCTGATTAGTCTACCATAATAATATCTGTGTTAATACTGGCTTTTCCAGCCCTGTGTGTAAACTGTTGCAAGTGACAGTTCATATTTTACTGGCACAATAAACTAGTGCGGCATTAATGCAACACCAGCAGCTCTTGGTACAGCAGAAACCGTGGTATGATTGATACTGCAGAAGAGTTTTGTGTTAAAAACTGGGGGGGGGGGAGAGTTAGCATCACTGGATTGTTACTACCCAAGGGATAGCACTTGTGTGCCCATAGCGGCACTCTGCTGCTTTTGGACAAGGTTTACTTTCTACTGCTCAATCTGCAGACAATGCAAGAGATCTTGCTATCGTCAGAAGGATAATTTATAATTCAAATCAAGTTGAGCTGGTGCATCGTTTCTTCTGATTCTGATTCATTTTAAACCCTGAGCTAGCTCTCACAGGAAATTATAAAATTTAAAAATGGAAAAATATTATGCAGACAGTATGAACCTGTTGCCTGGCATTTCAAATTGACACTGGAGTCTCAGTTTCCTACTGTTCTGCCAAACCTGTGTATAACACACATTCTCAGCAAGATTTATATCATGGTTCAGTGCTGGCTTGGCCTCAGTGAAAACATCAAAGAAGTGGGTGTAAACTTCAGAATAGTATATGTACAAACTGAGTCGTTGTTTGCATATTTTTAGGGGGTAGTAGAATTACTGTTTTTGTGCAAGTTAGCCTTGATTAGGTTCCTTGATTTCTAGTTTGTTGACAAATACTACAGAGATTCTACTTAAGCAACATAAAAAACCTTGCAAAAGGTAGGAATTTTTATTACAAAAGGAGCTGAGAAATCATCATCTATGTGTATTTCTCTGCTATGGTGTTTGAATGAAAACTCACAGAAGCAAAAAAGATGGTAAAAACCAAAATCTTACTGCTATCTTGCTCAATAAAACAAAGTGGTATTTTCACTTCCTAGTTGCTGAAGAATGATACTATTTTTAGAGATTCAGAACTACTGAAGAATTTACAGGCTAACTGCCTTTGACTGTTGATGGGGCTGTTCAGACTCCTTGAATGCAGTGCTTTCAGAAGCTGTATGCAGAGCTGCCTGTTCACACACTTCCAGCAACAGGTCTGTAATGGTGAACAGTCTTTTACAATGGGGATTATACAGCCTAGAAAATCTCACTGCTTGGCTGACTTGGAAATGAATCTAGGAAAGCTGACGTTACTGAAGATTGTGTCAGCGACTGCAGGTGACTTAAAGGAGAGGTGACCAAATTGAAATGTGGATTTCTTCTATATTAATAATACAATACTGAAATTATTTTTAAGTCAAAAACCTTTCAACTTGCTGTTTCAGCAGCTGTAATTTACTCAGCTATATCTTAAAATTATGTATATACTTATCTGAAATAATAGGTGATTGAGTTTGCAAACTCATTTACCTTTTCCAATGGAATTCTGAAAGCAACAGCAAATCGATATTGTGCTGTTCTACAGTTCTGAGCTTTTTGTCCAAAAAGTAAGCAAATAAGTAAATTACTAGAGAAAGTAACACATTCATATTATATTTTCCTCAAAGTTCTTCCTGATGCAAAATGAACATGCAACCTATATTTGAAATAATTAGCAGCAGTTTACTGGGGGAATTTTGTTACTTTCATGTTGTACTAACTTTTGATCAAAATTTGACTGCATTGCCTTTTTAATTCTGGCCATCTGGATTAAAAGCGTCTCTTAATCTTAAATGCAGATTTCTCTTTCTTTTTGAGCACACTGCCATAAAATTCTGGCCGGTTTCCAGCATTCTTCATTAAAGCTTTCTTTATTACGTTTTTTTCAGCTATTATATGATTGTTATGCACAATGGGTACTTGATTATAATTTGCTGAAACTGGGAATCGGTTACAGCAGTAATCTAGTTCTGTAATTAAAAGAGAGCATGTCTATACCTGCTAGGATCTTCTTAGAGCTATTGGAAGAGGAGAAATCAAGGAGTTGAAAGGCAAGTATTTATGCAAATGAGAAATTTAAGGCTTCAGATCTGACAGTATTTTGTGCTGTGTTGTAGAAATGTGACCTTTAGCATAATGACTAAATTTGAACCAAAATTTGCAGCTGTGGCAGAGATAAAAGGACAATTCCATTTGCCATTAAACGTTTCACATCTTTTATCTTTGTTTTGTGTTTAGAGTGCAATGTGTGTTACCCGCAGAAAAGGAGCAATCAGAATTCCTTGAATGCAGTCCTAGTTTGGTTTCTGCTCTTGTATGGCTTCTTGTCAGGGAGTTCAACCTACCTTTCATCGTTTTCCCACCTGTAAAATGTAGAAAAATAGTGGGAAAATGACTAGTATTAAAATGACTTTAAAAATATGCATTTCATAGGTGTGCACATCGTTTATCTTTGACTCTTGCAAAGTCAAAAGAAATGTAAACTTGTCTTAGCTGGATAGTTTGGGATAAGGAACAGCATCAAATAGCCGATATATTTAACATCATATGTATTTAATCTGATCCTTAGCAGTACATTAATGATAATATGAAATGATAATTTAATGATAATATAAATGATAGTTTTGACATTTTACATTTATGATAATACAAAAATATACATCATAAGTAGAATACATTTTAAAAATATTTATTTAGAATAATGAAATTATGTAGCAGCTTTACAATATGTTTTCTCCCTAACTTGTGTCTACTTGATATGCTAACATCTCCATCCTTGAGATTCCTTTTAGAAATTCTGCACCTACACAACTTCTCTAAGGACAGAATTTACGGAAGTTTTGTGCAATTGAGCTTTATATTGAAATAATTTCAGTTTAAATTTTACAAGCAGGTATTTGCTTGAAAAAGATTTTCTTCCCTAGCTGAAGACTTCTCTAGATGATAACACTTGTAAGTGTGGCAAATTCCTATCTTGAAATGAACTATTAGTCTGCAGTGAATCATACATACCATCTGTCAGAGATTTTTTTTTAAATAGATAGTCTCTCTTCATCCCTGAAATTCAAGCAATAGAATATTTAATCAGACTAGGATAGATTATATCATAGGCTGTGGACAAAGCAAGGTTGAATGAAAACTAATGAAAGCCATGGTCTGTAAAAATTCATTCCGCAAGGTCTAATCAGAATTTTGATAGGGTAATAGGAATTTTCACTCTTGCTAACAAGTGGGCATACAGTTGAAATAGACCTCTTTCAAAGACAGTTTGAAGAACTTGGACAGTCAAAACTACCTGAATAATCTCTTTTCATGTGTTTTTCTTTCTTCGTAATATTTTTTTAAGCTTGTTTATTTTGGAAAAAGTAAAAGGCGTTTCTTATGAATCTAATCTTCTCAATGGCAAACTCCTGTAGTTCCTTTGCCAATAGTTTGTATCATATGTATTCAGTCCAGTTTTCTTTTAACATATGTGAAATATCAGTTTGGCTTGTGGTAAACAAAATATATGCAGTGAAGGAAAAAAGGGTTTTTTAAATAAAAGATTTATTTTATGAACCAATGCTTTAATGCGAGTGAATAATTAAAGTTAAAATAAATAAGATCTTATATGAGATTGCACAGTAATTATGTAACTTTTAAGAAACAAGAGTTCCAGGTAATGAAGTATTTTCATTTTACTAGGTTTTTCTTGGAAAAGTACAGTATCATGTGATGATATACCACAGTGTGTGTGAGTGGTTTGCCGGTACAAAATCCAAACATCACAAAGTCTTTTCCAAAGACCAGATGTTTATCAGTTCCCTCGTCTGGAAGAGAGCAGCAAGGTTCTTACTCAGAGTTTGTGTGCTGGAGCCCCAGCGCAGCCTCACAGCAGGCTTCCACACAGAGTGCCTCTGAGCGAAGGTGTAGGACCCCAAGAGGTTTACTTTTGAAGAGAGAAAACTGCCTATATGGCTACATCTCCAATAACCAGAATATTACTTATGCAAATAGTGAGAAAGTAAATAGAGATATTTCTGTGTTCAGTAAATACTTTGTATGGCTGTGGTTCACTACGGCCCGAGCTAGGCTACTTCAACTCCTATAAACCGAGAACTAATGCTCCTTTGGTTTTACTGTAGTGGTAACGAGACCTACTCCCTCCTCCTCCTCCCTAACTCTGTGCACTCGTTCACTTCCCAGAATTTCCGAGAAGTACTGGGGTAGGGGACAGAAGGAGTTTCCTTTTGTTGAAGACAATAGTTAAATTTTATATTAAAGATGTGAAATAAATTTTTCAAGAAGAAAAGAATGTCGGCAGTGGACTTGGTAGGTAAAAGTCTGTATTGTGATACTGGACAAGCTACCTCTGTTTCTCCTGTCTTCTTGACTTGTCTATATGTCTCTTAGCTGAGAAGTTCGTCAGAGAATCTATCTTAGTTGATTAATATTGTGCACAAGGCAGAGGAGGATTCCAGTCTCTCCTGAAACAAGATGTAGCGGAGCCTCTCTCTGCAGTATGTTCCCTCTAGAGCGACACCTTGTAAGCAGGCGAAGCTTTCTGAGATTGTTTTAAATGGGGCTCCGGAGGAAAGTGGAGGTCGCTTGCTGGAAGTGCGTTGAAAGGTCTGTTGCTGGGGCAAGAAAACAGATTCTGGTAGGACTCTCAGATAGTACTGCCCTGAAAACGTCTACATGAAATGTTGCTTGCTCTGAGTTCGCTTTATGAGGAGTGCTTTCAATGAGAGTGGCTTGCTTCCAGCATATAGCATTTGGAGCAGGAAGGCATGGATCCATGGATTCCTGACGTAGGAAAAGACTCATCACAGGTATCAAAAATCCATTTCCTACTACTACACATTTTTTCTTTATATTAACTGACAGACAACACAAGCAGGAGCAAAATGGAAAACAACAACTCCTAAAGTAGGATTCAGAAAACATTTGAAACAGGCGAGCCACCTGATTATTTTTCCAAATACTATAGCCATACGTAAATCACTTCCACTTAATGTGGAAGTGACGAAGCCAGATGTCCTGAAGGCTGTACACAAGAGACAAGGTTGCAACCTGGTAGCCAATGCCAGAGAGAAAAAAAAAATTACTCCTGGCTGCTGAGTTGACAAGGTCTTCCAAAAGCAATTGAAGCTGAAAAAAACTGTTCAGGCTGCAAAACTGCCACTAGTAAATGGTATTCGTGCTTCCCCAAGCAATCTAGCCAGTCATCTCAGCCAAAATAAGTTTTGTTAATTCAAGTTCTTGCACCCAACTGAACAGTGTTACTTTAATCAGCTTTGGTTTATCCCCAAATATCTGTTGCTATTAAGTGATGTATCAATTACTGACCTCTGTGCATAGATCACATGAGGTTAATTGAATGTTATGCATAAATATAAAAGCACTGAAACTCAACTGTCACTGGCTAGCATAGCCTTGTTTCACTAGTAAAGTTTAATAATTTTTAAGACTTAAATTATATGCAGAATTAAATTCTATTTGACAGTATTTTCTTTTTTTTTCTTTTTTTGTGTACAGATAATATTTTTTGCATAGTGATTTACTTCATTGTTTATATCTGTTTTGCCTTTGTAGGCAAAAGCTTAGGACAAACAAGTACTTCCGTCAGTGTGACTTATGCAAACTGAAGTCTTCTTTAATAGAGATTAAWAATTCAATTAACTTGAAGATTTTTCATAATCTATTTTCTAATTCTGGGAATGTTCTTTTCAACTGTATACTATTCAAGCAGCCTTTCACTAAAGTTAGAGTAAATGCAAGATAAGTATTTTATGTGAAGAACATAAAATCTTCTAATTTTAATTCAGTAGAGAACTTCAGAGCAGCCAATGATTCAGGCCAGGGACATCAGATTGTGTCATCGATGCAAATAAGCAGTCACAACAACAGATCCAAGAGTACGTGAGCAGTCATGCCATGCCAGAGGTGTTATGCTCTCATGGTATATATTCATCTGTGTCATGTAAATTTTTTTCAGTTGCTTTCCAGGCTTCACTGAATGTTATTAAAACTCTTTGTTTTTGCCTTCTTACATGCCTAGGCTTTTCTTCATTAGATTATGATTTGAAAAATAAAATGTTCTGCTCAGCTCATCTATCTAACTTGTATGACTGGCTAGCATAAGCGAAAACACTGAAACATTGGGTTTTTCTCTTTTTTGAACCTCATTAAGAATTTGAGTACACTCTTTAGAATTATTTTTTAATATTATATTGAATACAGACTGAATCAAATCATAATGCTGCCTAAGTATTAATTTGTGCCACCCACCCACATTCTCACGTGATGATTATTTTATTAGGTGTGGGTATAATGTACTGTTCGGCAGCAACAATGTCTTATTTGCCACTGGTTTTGATGCCACTGTATTGTTCTGTGATAATTTTCTGTAAGGCTGCATGAATATTCTCTGTCCTATGTCAGTGGATAGATTTTTGCATTCAAAAAAATTTTTAATCTACATACAAACTAGTTAATGTATGCGTTATGACATAGTTGAAGGACCATTCAAACTGAAAAAGCAAAATCAGAGTTTCGAACCTGTTTGGCCTGTTTCCACGTTGTTCATCTGGTTCTTGGCTGTCCTGCAGAGCGTTCTTTGATTCTGTACCATAGTTTTCTGTGTCATCAGCACACTTCTGCAAAGTTTAAATGAACTATTTCTTTCTAGTTTTATTGTTGTCATAGCAATTATAAATAGAGGATGCAGTTAAAGATATTTTTCATCACGTGTTTGCCTGACTACTTCCACAAGATAACCAAGACATTGTTCTTGATTCAAATTCCTTATGGTAGCACATAACATAATAATGCAGGCTGGGAGGAAACAGGACCTAGGGAAAAACTGGGAAAAGCAAAACTGAATGCTCATTTTGAGTTCTTTCTGTGATAGTTCTTATTACAAAACATTAAATTTCTGACATTGAAATTATGTTTTCTTTCCCAGACATGTTCTTTTTTGATTTATATTTAGCAAAAAGAGAGATATTTTTCCAATGAGCTTACTTACTGTCTATTTCATCATTGCTCTGTGTGTTCTGTGCCTGATTATAAATGCATATGTACTTGATAGGACACTGGTAGTTATAGTCAGGTAGTTATATATTTGACTATATAGGTTAGGTATAATAGGTATATAACCTATATAGATAGTTATATAAGAACAGAAAATTCATAGTGAATTAAGTTATATTTCGATTCATTTTAATTCTGAAAAAGGATATCTCAATCCATAATTTTAGCAAATAGCAGAGATGGTTTTTGTATTAACATGCAGTGTCTGTTGCTAATCAGCTTAAAGTTATTCCTATGCAAATACTGTGTGGTTTTGTACAAAATGTTTTGCTACAAAGCCTTCCCTCTTGAAAAGCCTTACTGAGTAGCTCTCCAAAGACTGTTAGTTCAAACTCTGTTATTATGATGCATCGGTAACTAACTCATGTTTTTAGGCCTAGTCTTTTCACAATTGTTACAGTAATGCTAATTTATTCCTATTGTTTTTTATGAAGGGCAGATTGGTTTTCTGCTTCCTGTTAGTTATATTAAATTCGTGTATTTCTATTTAAATTCAAATATTTAAATTAAAACTGAACAGTATTGAGTGATATTCTTCTTTCATATTGTCAATTACAGTTATTGTGAAACTTAGTATTTTACAAGCTAGGTTTATAGTTCATAATTAAAAAAACCCCACATTTCTTGGAAGTGTTTTTACAAATATAGCTGCAGATGCCCTGCTCTGTTGAAATGGAAAGGGAATTGGGGTAGATTTCACCTGAATAATGTATCTGATGATTATAGTGCTATTGTTTATTTTCAGGGATGAGGGGTTCTTTTAAAAAGTGAACCCCTGAGGAATTTCTCAACCTCTCTCAGAATTGTCAGATGCCATGATGTCTTGAGAGCTTCAACTCCTTGAAGTCACTCAATGCGAGTCAACATCTTCAGGTTATAAATTAATTTGTAATTAACATAATTGAATTTTGGAAAAAAAATGCCTATTCACATTTTGAAAGCTTTTGATTATATAGCAGACTTTTTTTCAACTATCTGCAGTAACTTTTTCTTGAGAAAATAAGAAAAATGCAAGTTTAATAAATGAACACACAGGTATTGCAAAATTTCTAATTGCATTGTCCTATGCTTCTTGGCACTTGGCACTTTCACAGTCATCGTGTCTCAATTGAAACTGGTTTCTTTGTGGAAAGTTCTCACACTTTTCCTTTTGCCTGATACAAAAATAAATAAGTAAATTGTAGCTTCAGCAAATTAGACCCTCGTATTACCATTTCAGTTCTAGGTCGTTGACTAATACTATTTCTTAAAATGAGCTCTGACACATTTAGCTGACTAGTAGAGAAAAGAAGCTCAAGCAATGAAGTAAGGTAGATAATAAATTAACTTTATACTTTGTTGTGTTTTGTTGCTAAGGAAGGGATTTAAAAGAATACAAAAATTGTTGTGGAAGTGGCTTATATTTTTATTTATTTTTTTTTTCATTTCAACAGCCAAATTTCATTCCAGTGTATGAAATGTAGATATTTGAACTGTGGGATAAAAATAACACTAAGTGCAAATTTGGACACTGGCTTTTGCATGCACTTAGCTTCTAAAATATGGTAATATGTGGGGTTATGTGTAACATTTTTTTGCTAGTTATTATTTGAAGGGAGTTTCTGTTGTTAATATGGGAGCTGAAATGGTACGAGTTAATGTTTGTAGAGGGAGTGTTATATCATGATTTAAACCATACATTGTGATTTCTTGGAAATGTTAAGCAAATAAACTGAACCTGCAAGAAGCAGGTTATCTTGCCCTCTGAGTGGTTAGTTGATATAAGGGAATACCATTTTCTGAGTACTGCTGTTGTTATTCCTCAAATATTTGAATAAGAGAAGAAAAAGGAGGGATTTGGCTTGAATTTCAGATATTTGTGCCTTCACAGATGTCTTCCAGCTCTTCAACAGAACAGTAGCCCTTGCTTGTCTTTGTTTCCATGGGTGCATAAAAGTCATTCAAAAGAAAATTTAAAAGATTAATCAAGTAAGAACATACAACTGAAAAGTAAACTTACTTGCAAGACTTGTAATTAAATTAAGAAAAAATTTTGTAGCTGTATGTGGCTAGCACTCCCAGTGAAGCAATGGTGTTGAAGTCATCCAAGATAACTTGAAGCTAATGTGCCCCCCACCCCTAGCATCCTCCCCACTGGTTTTTCCATAGCATTCCTGGGTTGCGTTTCCAGCAGCCAAGAGAACCCCAAGCCTGAGCCCGGCTCCGCCGCGGTCGGGGGAGACGCCTTCAAGGTCGGTTCTGTTCTGCTTAGGTAACTGGCTGGTACCTGCAACTCGGTGTTGCAGCTGTGGCAGGGCGGTACTGCGGGGCGCTTTGTTGCAGGGGTTGGTTTTATTGTGTGTGGGCAGCTGTTGAGATACTTCTCTAGCTGTGTGCAAATGCAGTCCCCTGGGTTAGGTAAGGTGCTGGCTAAGATCTGGTATCTTAGAATGTATTTGCCCATGCAAAGTCAGGCCTCTGTTGTCTGTGGGGTATGGAAAAATAAGGTTAAAACATCTCTTAAAAGACTCAGTAAGTGTTGATATTTGGAAATATTTGTGCTTTCATGCTGTTTTTATTTTAGTTATTTAATAGAACAAAATTTAGCAATCAGAGGATAGTTGTTTACTGTGTACAAGTTTTCTTTGTTTTTTTTTTTTCCCCTAATTAAATGTGTTGGATATTTTGGTATTTGGAGCAAAAAATCAAATGTCATTTGGTTTTAAAGATATTCTTTCTCCTGCTTGGAGGAAAATAATCTTAAATTTAGAGCTCGCCTTTGCTTGTTTGGCCTTGATCTTAACTAAATTAAACAGCGTCTTAAGTGTTTGTTTTGACTGAATTTTGCCTTGCAGTCAAAAAAGTAAGATTGTACCTGTCCTTTGTTTCATTTACTATAGTGTTTATTGTGGTATTGTTCATAGGGAAGTCACGTCTTTGAATAGGTATTGAAACCTAATTTCTAATTGAGATAAAGGCTAACTTACAGAAAAGGGACAAGTCACAAAGCAGCTCGGATTGTAAGCGAAACCAGCTTCATTTGTAAGAAGCCAAGGCCCAGTGATTCTGCTGACCACCAGTGAACTGAACAGCAGTATGGCCTTGTGGTGAAGAAAGCTACGTGCGCCCTGAGCTGCTGCAGCAAGTGCGTAGCCAGCAGGCTGAGCGGAGGGAGACTTCGTTAGAGGACTGTATCCAATTTTAGGCTCCCCGCTGCTGGAAAGTAGGGGGTCTAGCTGAGGTCCTCTGAAATGGTTAGAGGATTGGGGCATGTGATGTACAAGGAGGTGTTGAGGGAGCTGGATGTGTTCGGCCTTAGAAAGGAAGGAAGAGAAGAAGAAAGAGAGTGCTTACTGCTCTCTTGAGCTGCCCGAGGGGAGCGTACCCAGCAAGCAGAGCCAGATAGGTCTTGAAAGTGTGCGGTGATAGGACGAGAGGCAACTCTCAAAAGTTGCAACATGGGAAATTCTGATTTGAAAAGGAAAAGGCTTTTCACCATGAGGAAGGTCTTGAAAGTGTGTTGTGTATTTCAATAAGCCCGCACTTCTGAATGTTTTGGTCGTTCACAGTTTGAACTACACTGAGGTGTTATACCTGTACCTGTTCAGTACTTGCTGACACAACCACTCTGGTAAGAATTTGGCCATGTTCTTCTGAGTTAGCAGAAATAGAAGTTGCCCTTGGTTGTATTGATTTTTTAATACCAACTTTATAAAATAATTTGAACTGTGTTTTTAATTCATAGATTCACAGTTGATGGTGTGGAAGGATGGGTGATCTTGCCAACAGTATAAACAAGAGAGCTAATTTTGCAGATAGCTAATTGTACTCAGAAACTTTCCACATCAGTTGTTTTTAAATATAGGACACCCTAGTGGAAGACAGGTATTATCATCCACATGAATTATTCTGAAATTGGAAAGTGCATGCACACCAAAATAAAAGGTACTTTTTGCTGAAGTTTGGTTTGGAAATAATTAGAGCTTTCTCTGGTCTGTCAGATCTACTGTTTTGCCCTGTAGCAAAGCTAGTGTTTCTGTTTTGTCAAGACAAGCAGTTTTGGTAAATAATTGCAGTTTCAAAAAAGACTTTCCTACTGTACAGTATTGTTTCCCATCTCTCTATCTTCTCCTTGCAGCTATATCCTTTTTGAATAAGTAGTTTATAGTTACAATTCTAATGGATTCTTCTGCTAGGAAATGACCAAGAATTTTTATAACCTGTAGTTACTCTTCAATATAAAATTTTACGTATCAAGTTGAGGCCAATGTTTGGGCATGGTAGGACTGTCTGTGCAGTCTAAAATCTCTGGAGGTAAAAGCTGAAATCTCTGGAAGTAGCCAGTAGCTGGCTGTAATCCTGTTCATGCTTGTCTTCAATTTTTATATGTGTTAACTGTCAAGCATAACTCCATAGATTTTGCAAAGTTTTGTCTTAATACTGTGGTAAAGTACATGGCTGGATTTAGACTACTTATTCAAATGTTGTTGGTTTCTTCACTTAGGCACAGTATAGCTTATAGTGTAGCATGTTGTGCTTGTCTAATCTGTGTTAAAAACGTGTTTAGTAATAAACATTTGAAAACAATTTTGAACAAGTTGAAAGTCTTAGAAGAAAGCCAAAGGAGGTTTTGCTATTGACTTTCATGTAGAGTAACAAGGTCGAAGCCTTTCTTAATCAGTTTGAAAACTGACTCATATCTTGTGATTTTTAAGAAAAATGAAAAAAGCTATCTTGATTGAGGGGTAGCAATTTTGGTGAACTCTATAATTGCATGATTTCATATGTGATCTACCTGTTTTTCATAAAGTCATATACTTAAAAGTAAAAAGAATTAAGTTGAATTTAAAAACCTTTTATGAAAAGGTCATGACTTAACATCTGCAACTAAAGTAACAATTTCAGCAAATTATAGTATACACTTCCGATATTTGCCTTTTTCCTGTATTCTAAACCATTGTGTTTCACGGAATAAATTCCAAGTTGTGCTCTTTAATGGTGACACGCATTGGAAATGTGACAATTTATATTTATTCTCTAAGTGATTAATGTACAGCATTATTTGGTTGAGTAAGATGTTTTGCAGAGTTGAACAATTCATTTAATTTATGAATGCTTTGGGAACATAATTGAATTTCCCTTTCTCAGTCTCACAACAGAAATAATTGAAAATTGGTTGTAGCTATGCCTCACGAAAACAGAATATGAAGTTGATTATTTTTTCTAGCCTGCAAGTAAGTTTTTTTTAAAAAAAGTTAGGAGTAAGCTATGCAAGACTTGTTTAAGCTGTGGTATTTTAAATAGTATACCATACAGTAAGCTTAAAAAGCATAGGTAATGTGTGCTAACAAATTAGTTTTGGGGGTTTCAGTATGAAATGATTTGCAATTTACTCCCAATTCTGTCTGATGCTTAATTGGAGCATCTCAATGTATGTATGTATATGTTAATTTAAGAGCTACTGAAAAAATGATGGAAGATTCTTACTTTTCTCAGCTAATTTTCAGTTGCAGTCTTTTAATGTCAATATAGGAAGTTTAAAAACAGTGTTAACATCAGCTGTTTATGCTTTCTCTGGTCTTGCTCAGCATAGCAATGGAGGCACTGTTTTGTAGAAACGAATATAATCGATTTCAGCTACTTTTAGCTATTTACCTCAAGCTACTAAATTAACTTTTCCGTTCTCTGAATAGTAACCCTGACAAGAAGTCCCTCTGTTTCCTGTTCTTAATTCTTGCCTGTGGATTGAACTGTGTGACTTAACATTAAAATGAGGTGGTGTGTGTTCCTTTCCAGTCACAAGACATACTGCCTTCGTCCAGGAAACACCACCCACCATTGTTTCCAAGACTTTGCAGATTTTATGTACATTAGGTAATTTAATTGTGATACAGTAATTAAAACCAGAAGTCCTTTTGCTCCCCACAAAAACTTTATTATGGCTTTGATTATTAGCTTTAAAAATTGAATATATATTAAAATATTCATATGTTTATCATTGTTAGAAGTAGATAAACAGATGCACTTCAAAGCTGTATAGGCATAAAGATGTGTGGACATTTTAGTGTAAAAACTGTATTGTTGACAGCTGAACAAAGAATGTTTGCTTCCCCTTGCTGGGTGACTGTTGCACAAAGGCTGCTAATGCTAAGTTTTCCGAGACACAATAAACACGCATTTGTTATCTTAAGTTAGCAATTCCTCTTCTTTATCGATGCAGCCATCCCTGCAGCTTTTCAGAATAATGAGTATTGCTCACTAATTTCCTTCTGACCGTGAATTTACAGATGGTAAGTCTTTTTTCAGAGCAGTTTACACTACCGACAACTTGTTTTTAATGCTCCGTTTTCAGGCAAAAGTGGGTTTGGTTCGTTCTGAAATTAAAAAGCCATGCCGTAACGGAGAGGAGATATTAAAAGCACCGTAATATTAAGAGTAGAGAATATATGCTGAACTGTCATCTCTATCTTTGCAGTGGAAGTAGCAAGGTGTGGAAATAGACACTTGTAGGTAATTTGAGCTTTCAAAAGACTATAGAAATTGCACATAAATATTCCAGTGAGATATAAACAAGATTACAAGGACTTCAGAACTTTCATATTTTACAAATCTTTTCACAGAAGAATTTGAAGAACTGTGAATTGGTAGCAGTAAGGATATGATTTCAGTTACAGTCTGTGAATACATCAATTTGGGTGTATATGGGAAATATGTGCTACCTTTTCTCTTCTTCCTGGAAGCCTCCGGACCTCATTACAACTTCAACTTCTAATTTTGTGTCAGTCATTCTGAAAAAACTTCGAAAATAAGTTGTTTACTAAGAAGAACTTGATGATAACAAGCCACAGTGGAAAAAAAGTCTTATTTTCTGGGTTAATTATTACTTAGTACTTTAAGAGAGTAGCAATAATAATACCCTCAACAGTTACTTTGGCTCTTTGTTGCTCGTTGAAGTGACAGAACAAGTTTTTGAAAAATAAATACTATAGCTTATCTTAAAGTAGAAAAGGATTCTTTTCTTAAGGGGAAAACCTTGGTGAGTTCATGAACTTCTTCCAAGAGTAGGATTAAGATCTAGATGTGCCTGATTTATCAAAGACATTATCCCATTACTGAAGATGAGAAAGAAAATATGAACAGCATTTTGGTACTGCTAAGTCTTTACAAGCTTCTGGTTGAAATGCTTGCATTAACAAGAATATTTTATTATAAAAATCTGTAGAACATGTTGCAGCCTTGTATTACCACTGCCAAGGAGCATCACTGTTTCAACTGGAAAGACATGCCCAGTACTGAGATGAGACTGAGAATAAATGTTTTGATTGGCCATATCTTTAAATATGTTTTAATTGATTTTATTAAGACTGGCATTCATCCAAAACTCCTGCGCAAACAGTTTGGGATCTGATCCTTCATCGTTTATATAAATGCCAAAATTCCAGTTGACTTCAAAGAGAGCAGAATTAAGATCTTAGTTACCAAAAGACACATTCTGATTTTTATCTCATGAACCAGAGGGTCATGCATGGTAGAGTTTATTTGGAAGACAGATACGAGTACCTGAGGGGAAGTGGTAAGTAAGGCTTCTTCATCTGTGTCAACATTGAAGCCATAAATTAATTTTTACTGAGAAGTTAGACTGGTGTTAAAGAGGTCTCTAATTAGACCTATTATTAAGCCTTTAAGTACTGTCAGCTTGTCTTTAACAAGCAAACAAACTCTGGTGTTCCAGTTGTTCAAATTACTGATTGTTCCTATCTTTTAAAATTGTTGCAGTGGATCTTTCTTGAATTTGTGATATGGAACAGTTAGCTAGTGGTGATAAAGCTGTGACAGTGTAAGGAGTACGCACAGCAAGGTTTAAAGATAAAGTATTAGACTTGCTGACATAGTTGGAAAAGCAGACTATCTTTTGATATACAGGCTTTTTACTTTTAAAAGAAAATCTGCAAAACTATGACTCAGCTGAAGCTGAAACATTTGCTCCAAGACTGGTTGGATATTAGTTTCTACTTTGCCTTGCTCTCATCTATTCATTTCTATTTCTTTATTTTTTTCTGTTAGGAACATTTTTGAGGTTCTGTTTATTCTTCAAGGCAGGTCAATTTCTGACATCATTTCACAGTGCAAAATCATGAACCAGTTGTATTTGCATCCCTGAAAATATGATACTCTGCAGCAGTAGGCAAGAGTGAGCGAGCAGTGAACTTTTAGGCTGATTTCTCTGCCAAAGAGTACGTCTCATCAAGTCCACTGCCAGAGTTTAAATTGGTTATACTTGTTACTTAGATGATTAGTGAGAATTATAGATGACTAGAGAGAATTATGTAGCTGGGACTAAATCAGGATTGTGAGCTCAGACATGGAATGATGGTCTTATGAAAACTGTTTCCTTGTCGATAAGTAGATATTTGTTACATTCCAGACAACTTTGGGTGCTTTTCATTGCTCTTACAAATACTGGCTGTAAAATGTTTTCTGGAAACTTCATAATGAAAAGAATTGTCTAAATATAGATCTTTATTCACAGAATCACAGAATGATTGAGATTGGAAAGGACCTCTGTATAAAATCTGATCCAATCCCCCTGCTCAAGCAGGATGACCTAGAGCAGGTTGCCCGGAATAGTATCCAAGTGGGTTTTGAGTATCTCCAGGGACGGAGACTTCACAACTTCCCTGGGCAACCTGCTCCAGTGCTCAGTCATCCTCACAATGAAGAAGTTTTTCCTTGTGTTCAGATGGAGCTTCCTCTGTCTCAGTTTGTGCCCGTTGCCTCTCATTCTGTCACTGGGCATCACTGAGAAGAGTCTGGCTGTCTGGCCCCATCCTCTTGACACCCTCCCATCAGATATTTATACATATTGATAAGATCCCTTTGAGCCTCCTCTTCTGCAAGCTGAACAGCACCGGCTCTCTGACCCTTTCCTCATGCGAGAGATGCTTCAGTCACTTGCTCATTTTTGTGACCTGTCACTGGAATTACTCCAGTAAATCCRTATCTTACACTAGAAAGCCCAGAATTGGACACACTACTCCAGGTGTGGCTGAGTAGAAGGACCACCTCCCTCTAGCTGCTAGCAATGCTCTTCCTAATGCAGCCCAGGATACTGCTGGCCTCTTTTGCCACCAGGATGTGTTACTTGCCCCATGTTCAACCTGTTGTCCACCATGACCCCCAGCTTCTTTTTTGCAAAGCTGATCTCCAGCTGGTTCGTGCCTAGCTTGTACTGATGAAAGATGTTATTCCTCTCCAGGTGCAGGACTCTGCACTTCCATTTGCTGAACTTCGTGAGGTTCCTCTCTGCCCGTTTCTCCAGCCTGTCAAGGTCCCTCTAAATAGCAGCGCAACCATCGTATGTATCTGCTACTCATCCCAGTTTTATATCATCTGCAAACTTGCTGAGGGTGTATTTAGACCCATCATCCATGTCATTAATGAAGATATGAAACAGAATTGGCCCCAGTATCAACCCCTGGGGGGATACCACTAATGCTGGTCTCCAGCTGGACTTTATGCCACTGATCATAACCCTCAGATCCTGGCAGTTCAGCCAGTTTTCAGCCCACCTCACTGACTGCTTACCTAGGCTTTATCAGCTTATATCTGAGGATGTTCTGGGAGACAGTGTCAAAAGCCTTAGCGAGGTAACGTCCACTGCTCTCTCCTCATCTCCTCTATGATGAGCAGTCATCTCATTGTAGAAGGCTGTCAAGCTGGTTATTAATCAAACTCCTTCCTTCCAAGTGCTCTGCATCCCCTATCACTTTCTGTGTCTCACCTTCTCTTCTGAGTCAGAGATGGCAACTTCATTCAAAATTTTCTAGTTTAAACATATTTTTCCTGCATCATTCCAAGCCATGCACCTTTATTTTTCAATTGGACTTCACTTTCTTCATATTACTGTTCAAAACCCCAGTCAGTAATGCTGTCTGTAAGAAATTACCTCATTAAGAAATTCAGAATACCTGAAACATTATTGATTGACACTGTACTCAAAATAGTTTGAATGTATAGCTGTATCAATAAATAGGCCAGAATGTTTTGTTTACAGGAAGGTGGGTAGCCAGAAGGAGCATTGGTGACATCAGTGAGGCTTTACAAAGGCATACTAATTCCACCCACAGGCAGTATACAGGCCTTGGACTGCAACACCATGAACTCCAGAAACAAATTTCTGATTAGCCTCAACATGTCTTAGTAAATAATGACATCATGACAGGAGTCCTGGAGTGCTACTATAATATAGCTGCTTAATACCAGTAAGCGCTGAAAAAGAAGTCAGTAATGAGTAATGCTGATTTTAATGATTTTACTTTCTGCTGACAGTTCATGTGCAGTTATGTGATTGCTAGATCTAGTGCAGAAGAGGGGAGTAGGACAGCATCTTTTGAAGACTGTCCAGTAATTGCAGTAACATGAAAATGAGTCTGAAGTTTAACGTTAAAAGTACTAATGGGGACTGCACTCAGAGTTTGCTACTGAGTCTCAGCTAACAGATGGTAACTTCTTACTGTCATAAACAGTAGTCAAGACATAAGAATGCTCTTATTTTGTTCAGAAGCCTCAGTATAATTAAGTGCAAGCTATCTGCAAAACAGAAATCAGCTCCAATAATTATTTGGTTACGAAGTGTTTAGGAGAAGGCCTAGTGTTCGTACAGATTTTTAAGACAGACTCAAAAACACAGTTTGGTAGATGTTTTCCTTTATTTCCAAGTAAGAGTATGCAGGTATTGGGGGAGGGGGGAGGGGATGTTCTTGGCATCCCAAACCCCAGGTTACAGGTGAAGGTTCCTACTAGTTGATGACTGACTTCTTTATAGTTAAACATAAATAGAAATGTTTTCCTTTGAGCCAGGGGATGGAATTTCATTCAGCTGTGAGGACAGCTGATTTGCCTTGGGTCACAATGTGTGTAGAAGCAGATGTCCAAAAAAGGAGAAATGCTATGGAGTAAAATAATTGAAACTGCCCACTAAGAATTTATAAATTCTTATRAAAGAATTTAATAAAAAAGCCTACTGTGCATATCATAAATTCAAATTTAAAATTACTACATGCTTTCTAGCATCTTAAAAGCCTCATCAAGCTAACTAATTGCTTTTGCTATTCACAGTCTTGTTCAGGTTTTATACTGTGACAGAAAATCTTTGTCATTTTGATTAAGTATATGCACGCTATGTTTTTGTGATTAAAGTATAAAATCTTAAATTGAGTATTATCTGGATTTTTCTTGAGGATATTTTGACTGCATTCTTTAAAGTGCTTTCTAGTCATCAAAAATCATGTTACCAGAGTAAAACGTTTAAAAATTCACACTGACATTGTAGTGTTATGAACTGTCTTCGAATTTTGAAAATTCCTGAAGTGTATTCTCTATAGATCTTATAAATCTCCAATTATAAACTATTTTTTCATAACTAGTGGAATAATTTTGTAATCCACGATTAAATAAATTAGTGTTTGTAYTTTAGATTCTGGCTGTTGGTGAACTCTTATGTACCTCTTGCTGATGATTTTAAAAATAGTATTTGAGAGTTCTTATTTGAGCATAATGTGGATATTCTTAAGTGCCAGTGCTCAATTAGTGAGTCTGTTGGACTTACGTGTAGTATGTCTGTCCCTAATTCAAATTTAGCTCCTGTAAGAAATCTCATTAACACAAACTTTACAGCTATCTGTATGTTTGAGACATCTCTCCAGTTCATATACGTTTCCTTGCCTGTTTTAAAAGTTGTAAGAAAAGAAACAATATTCTGCTGTTGAAATTGAACACACTTGTTCACTCTAAATTAGTGGGAGGGAAAAAGTCATTACCAATATTACGTGAGTGAGCATAAAGCATAGGATTTAGGTTTTGTATCAAGAAAATGTCTGCCTTTTTTTTCTTGTTGCTTATTTTCTTTCACTGCTTCTGGGGAGAAAAAAAAGGAAAAGCTCTGATTAAATTAGCATTGAAAGTATATCAAAGACTTAAAATTATTTCCAGGGACATTTCTTCATCTTTATGTTGTAACAATAATTATAATGAATTTGGTTTGTAATTAATGCCAGAGCAACTATTCTAAGTCATGTTAACATACAGAAAGTAAAAAATATGGTGGGATAAGTCTGGGCATCCATTGGAGAAAAAAATTCTGTTCTTACTTGCCTACTGCTAACTGCTTTCTCCGTTGCCCCCCATTCCTGCTTCCTCCCCCTGCTCCTATAGCCATCAGCACTTTGTCATGTTGACACTGGCAATCGAACTGTCTTGCTTTGAGTATGAAAGAACTACTTTTATCATTTCTAATATGCAGCCTGGGGCCAAAACAGACAAAGCAATTTTAAAGGACTAGGTTCAGAGGGAGGCTGGAATTCCCATTGTACAGCCCTTGGGCATATGATTTCAGTAACCAACTCTGAAGCACTTATTTATCATAATGACAACTGCTGATCTTTCTGTACTTGGTCAGCTGAGTTCCATGCTATTTGACGGTAGCTAGCTCTTTGCCATCCATCCTTAAAACAGGAAAATGTATTGTTGTGATCAAAGGTCTCAGGAGACATCTATATTGTTTAATCTGTTTTTTAAACTGCAAAAATTGTTTTGTTCCTTATTTCTTGAAGAAGTTGGACTGGATCATTATCTGGACACTTCCAGAGGAAAACCTGATTCTTCAGGCAAAAGTAATGTCAATACTGAAACCTGCTTTCCACCAAGGGGCATCTGTGTGTGGCACTTTTACCCTTTCCTGTCCAGGGTCTTCTGTTTTTTCATTAAGTCCTGTATGGCCCCATCTCTTTGGACCATATGTTCTTCATCCAGTGATTTGCCTCTATTTTGGCTTCGTGGTTGTTTTTTGCAGTCTAGCACGTCTGTGTCCTTTATACTGGCAGTTGCTCTTAAGTTGTTGATGTGCCCATTTATCTTGTGACTTAACTTCCGATTTTTCTTAATTGTTTTACTTTATTTCTRTCGTCTTTTGAAAGTCTCATCACCACTGCTTTCAGCTGACACCTTTCTTCAGCTGCAAATTGTTTCTCGTCTGTAGTGTTATTAGAAACCTAATTAATATCTTGTCATTTTAATAGTAAATATAATGCTTTTAATCTCACAGTTTCTCTGAAGCACTTCTGATACATATCCTTAACTCATTTTTCACAGATTACCATCAACAATAATCAGACATCCTAGATATGTTTACTTTTCAGTCTTGATTTCACCAGTTTAGCTACTGCCCTTTCTTGAGCTACATCCAATTTACCTTTTTGATATGCATTTTAAATTTAAGTTGCTACAACACTTCTTCAAAGTAATAAAGATGACCATTATTAATACAAGCATATCATACTGTGCAAGTCAGGGAGCATAACTCTGTATCTCGAGTATTGTAGTGTCCAGCTCATCTGATATTTCTCACAAACATGAAAAATTACCCCATTCCCCATTGTCTTTTAATAAACCTGGACTTTTTACCTAATTTTGCATAAGTTTTTAATCCTTGTACAGAAACTTTTGTAATTGGAATAATTTAGAACTTGTTCTGGCTTTTGAATGATTTGTTGCTGTTTGACTTCTTTCTTTTATTTTTTATTTTTTTTAACAGCAATGCCATGATTTTAAAAAAACACACCCTAGAACAAATGGTGTGGTGTGCCTGCCCAGCTTTGTAGTTGGTCTCCATATGAATTTAGTTTTTCTCTGTGTGAGAACAGTACTAGTCTAGAGATAAATCCCTTTTTGGCTGGTTAATCTAAATAAAGCAAACAGCAATTGTTTCTAATCTAATACCACTGATGTTATCATTACTCCAGATTAGAATTTGACTGCTGCTTCGTGACGTCAGTGGAGATATATTGTGTATATGACTGCCCTTACTCCTTGCACAGCTGATTTACATGAGATCCACCTCAAATGCAGTCTTGAGTATCTGTTTGCATCATGCAGTGAGTTCTGTAGAAGAATAACTTTGGGCTGTTTTGGAACAGGGATGGAAATGTTGCTAGGATAGCTTAGCAGGAATTCTCTGTTACCTGCCCCAACCTTTCTAAATGAAGAAACCAATAGGCATTCATCTGCCGGTTTCAGATATTCTGTTTGCAGTGGTGTGGATCACTGTGCATTTTAAATACAGAATTGTTATGCTCAGTGGGGACTCAGATGTTGAATGTGCTTGTTTTGAAATCTCACTGAGGCATACTTAGACTCTTACAAAATCCGTCCCAGACATTAGTATAAGAGTGTTGGCACTGCCTGGCTAGTAGGACTCTGAGATTGTTTCTTTGATTGCTCATTCATGAGCATCTATTAAAAGATTACTTGTCTGTTAGCCATGTGTATGACCAACCTGTGTAATGTTGTCTGTATGTGTGTTGTTCTGGCTGGAGGGAAGTGGTTTAAACAAGCTTCAGGAACTGATTGACCTATGTGGAAACAGACTGCATAGATATGTTGTAATATCCTTCCTACTTTAACAGACGTGACTAAACAGACTTTGACTGTTCTGAACAATTAAGATACTTGCCAGTGTGTGCAGGGCCCCATGCAAGTTCCAGCTTGTTCCCAATTGGTAGAGGATTTTTTCAAATTGTGCAAAAATATTTTAGCTGTTTGTGTTTTCTTATCTTACAATGTATTCAAGAACTTTTCAAGGAGCACTATAGTATTTCCATGAAGAAAAATGTTTCCAGTCTTGTGATTTTTCTAATTCTCTGAGAGCGGTATTTACATGGTCAACAAAGCAAACCTTGCTTTTTATGAAAATAAAGCAAGAAAACCCAGTGATACTTATTCATGGCCATGATAGTTTTTCTACCATCATGGCTCAGAAAGAATCCGAGATTCCCAGCTTAGACTTTTGTGTTAATCGGGGGTTGCTGAATGTAGAGTTAGAGCTCTCAAGCAATAGTCCCCAGGGTGTAAACAGAACTGAGGGCCCATGCTTTGTAACTTATGTCAGCAGGAACTTTTTGCTATCAAATTAAGTAACACAAGGAGCAGGAAAGTCATTAGGAAGGTACCAACAAAAACTCTAAGGGAAATAATAAGATATGTTTACTATGCTAAAAAGTGCATTCCCTGAGGCTCCTGATAAGTAGTTATAGACACGCACACACATTCTCTTTCTCTGTGTATGAATGTGTATGTATGTATGTGTGTATGTGTACGTATGTATATATGGACCGTCTACCTCCTCTAACAGGGTGGCTTCTAGTGGAAGAAAATTACGTTATTTTGAGCATGGCTGAATAGTGATTCATCTGCTGAGGTAGGCTGCCAAACTGGATCCATATAGTGTTTTTCTCCAACAGACCTGTTGGCTTTTTTGTTGAGCTACCTTTCCTCACACCTGATTATTTAGTGCGTAGTGGTGATTAGAAAAATGTTGTGAACCTTTTGGTTTTAATGTACTGAATACTCGGAAGAAACTTCTTTAGACAGTTAAGCATACAGATCCAAACCTGAGATATGATTGTTAGTGGGGTTTTTTTTTTTTTTTTTTTTTTTTTTTTTTTCTGTTTTTCTTTTTTTTTTTCTTTTACTTTTGTTGTTGTTGAAATTGTGATTTAGCTGTATTACCACAAAGGCAAAGGAATACAGAAGTCTCCGTGAGTGGCTACTTCCTTTTATCATCAAAGTCACCCAGAGTGACTGTATTTAGACATTGAATTGCCAGGAAATGACTACAACACGCTATGGGAACTAATCATTCAGTCTTTCAGAAACAGTTATTAAATACATTGCAGAATCATAGAAAATTCAGAGTGAAAGGGAGCCTCTGGAGGTCATCTAATCCATCTTCCTCCTCAGTGCAGAGCTGAGTCTCTGGGCAACTTGCTATAGTGCTTATTACTGTTCCTTGACAGGTTTTTCTTATGTCTGACCACAATTTCCCTTGTTGCAGCTCTTGCCCGTTGCATTTTGTCTGTTCTCTATGTATCCCTCGGAAGAGTCTGTTTGCTGATTCCACAGTCATTTGCTGCAACAGGGAGAGAGAAAATACTTCACTAGGAAGTTGTATAAGTATCTAACATGATGGTTATGTATGCTGTATATTCCCAAAATTTCTTGTTAAACTTTTATCCTGAATTCCAAAAGCTAGTTTAAATTAAAATCAAGCAAAACAAATTAAAAAAGAAAATGTTTTCATAAAGGATTTTTCTGTATACTTTACTGTTGGATACTTGGTCTTCTGTTTATTTCAGCCTTGGATCCTTTCATGCATTTGTTTATATGCAAAAAAAAATGACCCCATTTCAATATAAAAAAATCATATCTAGTTTGAGTTGAAGCACATGATTTAATATATTTTTTTTTGTTTAAATCATTGGGGTTTTGTATGTTTTTTGAATTGAAATCTATTTAGAAGAAATTTATCATTCTATTAGAAAAAGTTTATAAGATTCTTCTTTAGAATTCAAAATGCAACATTAAATCTCCCTAAAGGGGCTTACTGAATTGACCTTTTTATACTGGAGAATGAATAAATAACTTTTTTTCAGTTGATCAAAAAGACCTAATTCTTAAAGAAAATAGTTCCTTTATGTGAATTTTATGTGAGTAGGAAGACTTATTTTCTATTCTTTCAAACCTTTTATGTACCTGAAGAATATCCTCTTGCTATAGAGTGGTCATTTATAAAAATCACAATTCTGAGCCAGCTTATCCTCTCAGTTACAGTTGTACCCATCTAGAGTAATTTATAAAGGCTTTGCTGTGCTTAGGTTTGTGGAAGAAACAGCTTGTGACTTGAAGACAAAAGATAATTTTGCTTCATCTTCAGAATGAAACTAGACCATGGCTCAGCTGGGAATCATTGTATTAAATATTGTGTGGAGGGGTAACAAAAAAATAATAATTCTTATTCTTAAGTTCTGCGTTATTGTGTTTTAATACTAAGAAATGAAATTCATTTTTTTTTACATAGTTAGAAGCTGTATTAACAAACTGTGTTCTACTTCAACAGCAAAACTTATTCTGGTCTATCACTTATTTCTTTGATACCTGAGCATGATGAGTCAAGCTTTGAGGAATATAAAAGGAACAAGTTATCAATTCCATGTGTTCTGGCTGAGGATTTATCCCCTCTGGGTAGAGCAGTATGGGAGAAAGCCCTGTGGTAACTGATAAAAACAGATGAATGCCCAGCTGAAGCTTTCCCTAATTGCAGGATGAGATGTAGTCTGAAGCTTGAACTAGGAGGTGGCTTGCGCTTTGCAGAGGAAAAACGTACAGTCAAAGGCAAGGAGTTTGAGATAAATGAGAGAATGTATTGTCATTAGATGAATGCCAGCAAACAAACAAAAGATTTGTAGTTGGAATAACAGCTAACAGACCCAAATGATAAATCTGTGCTTGGAATGGAATTGATACAATTAGCATAACTCTCAGCACAATGAGAAAATTCAAGGGAATATAATGCATAAGATGATGTGGGTTTTAACAAGGACTTCTGGACAGACAGGATAATTTTAAGAATGTTTTTGAACAATTTAAAATTGTCTACATATGTGGTTCAAAGAAAGGCAGAATCTAATCCGATATCCAGGATTATTTAAATTACCAGAGAGAAAAAAGGGGGTGATTTCAAAGGGAGGAATGACTACTTAACTAATGTGCTTAACTAATACTTTGCCCACTCACAGTTGCAGAGATTCATAGTGTCTCAGACCCACAACCTGGCATGATGTGACTGTAATTCCCATGTAGCTTTTTAGAAAATCTCTCCATTTACCAGTGATAAAAAGTGGGGAAGAACATTATCTCTGATTTTGAGGAAATCAAAAACTCAGTTTTGAATTAAAATAGATTTTTGTTATTCCATTATCTGTAGAGAGAAATGTTTCGATAAAATTTTAACTCTTTCGTTTATCACACTAGAAGAGAAATACCAGAATTACAGAAGAGCTTTAAAATAAATTTTGTGATAAAGTAGCAGACATTTGAAAGGCTAATCCAAACTATTTGCTCTGCTTTATAGCAAATAGAAAATTGTATCACTTTTCTGAGCTCCCAGTGATGATGTTTTGGAAAAATAATCATCTGGGGGAAAGTCTGCAATGTGCTAGTTTTGTTTTGTTTTGTTTTTTAAGTCTTCTCCTTTACGCAATAAATGAACATAGCCCAGACTTTCTGTAAGGATATTTCTAGGAGCCAAAATATTTTATAAAAAATTTGGTGCTAGTCAGAGGGGTTAAGAATGAGACGAACATATATGGAGTTGCAGGCAAGAATACAGCTTTTTAATGGGCACAGTGCAGCAAACGTACACCCATTTACACAAAACAAGATCCAGGAGGTGGGTCATATGTTGCCAAAGTAAAGACGTAGATGATCGGAGTAGTTCTTGTAAGACGTTTATTTTGAATGGTGTCATTTGCCTGCCTGAAGCCAAAATCATAGTTATTGAAGACAATCCTCCGTTTCTCGAATTTAAACCCAAACATTTAAATTAACATTTGGAGAGTGTTCATTGGAAATTTCATCATTTTAAAAGGAGGAGTTGCAAACAATAGCTTAAAGTTTTGATGATCTACAGAGTACTTTTTGTGTGTTGGTTTATATAAGTCTTCAGTTTTCCTCTGCATAATAGATGGAATTACCTGATTCTTCCAATTTCTGTTTATTATCAGTTCTGTAAGGAATTGAAAAGCTTTATGAACTGAGTAAAATAAGAAACTCACCTTATTTGCTACTGAAAAGCAAACCGTTTTTAAAGTACAGGATGGTCTTAAGTATTTATAAATGAGCATAACTTCTGAATATCGCCCAGAAAGGAAGCATCACTCACAACGTATCATCATGCTTGAGCCTATCCCTCTTGGCACTACAGGAAAAGTGCAGCTTGGTGAAATGCCACACTGCTTTCTACTGCCATTTGTTTTCTGAGTGTTTTTCTCAGCTGAATGCTGTTGTAACCTGACATCTCTTGGCTCATGCAACTTGCTGGGTATCACAGCATGGGTAGACATGCCTGAGGGCCCTGTCGTATTTTGCACTTTTATGTTTGAATTAAAACACTTTATTATTCAAAATGAGGCAAAATAATTTTGTATGTATATTTTTGTTTGTTCTTTGGAGGAGGAGGTGGTAGTGAAATGAAAAAAATGTGATAGATAATGCGAATGTAGTGCAACAAAGGAGAAAAGAATGTGTTAGTAGTGCAGGAGATCTGTTGCCTGTTTTAAGAAGAATTTTTTGGAAAATTCATTTAACAACCTTGGTCTATATTCCTATTTCAGAAACATTCTAACTATATTCATAGCCCTTCAATCAAACTTTTAAAAGTAGCTTCTCACACTGTCGCTCACAGTGGGATTGATGTATTCTTTCTGCAGTCCTTGTTGATCCCATAACTGAATATAATTGCATTCATATAATAAGCATAAAGATCAAAGTAATCCCATATGGGGGTGAAAGAGCATTCGGAGCCAAAACAAGCTGTTTGGCTTGTAAACAGTTGGAAGCCTTTACTGCAGTGCATCTGCAGTGTACTCTGCGTTTCAGAGTATGGCATGTTGCATAGTTCGTGTTACTGTGATACTGTAGAAATGTTGTAAGTAACAATTCTTTCCTAAGCTTATCTAGACTAAATAAACTTTTAATAATAAGATTATTTTGTGCCAGGTAGGTTATACTTGAGGGGCTGAGTTTATTTCCCTTTTTTTCAGAGAATGCTTCCCATTGGATGCCAAATGTGAAGTATAACAGAATGGATTTGATTTTGAGTGGGTGAACGAGTTGCTATGCTCAGGGATACAAATCACTTCACATAGTCATGCCATCTTGGAACACTTCTGTACCATCAGGTTTGAATAAGGCTCACCTACAGAGTTGACAGCTAGTTAGAATATTGTTACTGCACTCTAGGAATGAAAAAGAAGGAGAGGAAGTGGGTTTCTACTTTCTTAAAACAGGCCTAATAAGAAACGTAAAAAAAGGGAGGGGAGGAGGGTATTAAATACGGAGGTTTACTGGCTAAGATGCATACAAGTATTTGCAAAAGACCTGTTAGCCCAGCAGATATTGAAATTAATGGGTGAGAAAGTCAAAAGCAATTTTGAAAAGGATGACAGAATCCCAGGAGCCATGTAAGACCCTCCTAGCACAAAATCTGAGCACAGTATACTCAGAATTCTTGCTTGTTCAGTTGTTTTCATATTAATGGCAGTGGTTAGCATAAAAATAGAGATAGTTGCACAAACTTTCTGTAGAATCTAGGTGGACTTGCGGCTTCAGAACTGTTACCTGAGTCACTAAAGAGATTTTTAAGTAAACTTGAGGTTAACTGAATTATGTAGAAAATTGTGTAATGCGTAGACATAGGAAATATTTTGAGTGAGGTAATGTGCTTGGAGAAGTCTATTTTTGCTAATACACCTTGTGTTTTCTACTGTTAATTTTCTATTCATTTGAAACTGTAGGGTTTTAGTAGGTCTCAGCTGCCTGTTATATCTAGAACATCTCTTCCTTTAGTATCTAATTGTTAATTGTGCTCTTTCACTGATTTTTGCAATTTTCTGTGTAATATTTATTTCCATCATATTTTGACAAATGGAAGAAATAGGTTCAGAGGAAAACTGACATGTAAGATTTTAATACATACGCATTTATCTTCTCTAAGGTTTTGAACTGCATTAAATGAAATAAAAATCTGGCTATTATAGTATTACTTATATGTTCTGAGACTGCAAGCCATCTTCCTTTATCCTTCAGTTTCAACTAGTGTCTTCAGAAATCATTTTAGTTTGTAGCTATATAATGAACATCCTTTCTCCATAAGGGAAGGAAGGAAAAAGTTTTTAATAGTTTCTTGATGTTTCCTCCTCAAGATAGCGATGTTGGATATACAGCGCGTGGATCTCCTCAGAAGCAATGATGAGGTTAGTGAGGTCACCACATAACTCAAATTTTAGTAAAACAACATTTTGATACTTTTTCAAGCTTTTTCCTCTTATATGCACTGCACTAGAGAAAATACGTTTATGCTAAAGATACATGCAAAAAGTCCATGTAAGATGACATAACAGAAGGTAGGAAATCTGCATCAGTTTTTCTGCTAAATATGATTTTCTGGTAGTTGAATTGGAGCTGAAAAGGATCCATATTACTGGTTTCAGAAATACTTGGAGTAATGCATTTTGCTTGTTTCCAAGCTTTGCTTTCAAAGATAGTTGTTCCAGAGACAATTGGTACAATTGGATAGAGGTGTACCTTTATAACTTAGACTCTTTAAGTAGCTTAAAAGATCGGAAGCAGATGTTGCTGTGTCTACCATACCGGTGCTATAAAGAAGCAGTGATGATAAAGATAGAAGCAGTGATGAAAATATGTGGCGAGCATGTGTTAATTTGACAAAGACGGTCCTTGTTTAAAGAGATGATTAATCTTATAGTCAGAAGTAAAGGAGAGCTACCAGCAGTAGACAGTTCCTACAGGAGTTGCCTTTCACTGTGTAGTGTAAAAGTGGACTTAAAGACAGGCAAGTTACTGCATATGGGCATGGAGAGAGTTGCATCGTGTGAAGATTTTTGAAAGAGGTCCCTAGGTAGCTGTGGGTAAATTGCTAACAAGGAAACTAGGTGGGAGATGCTGAAAAACAGGATGGAGGAGAATAAAAGCTGTGAAAGGATGGAAGAAGAGAGTTATAAAGAACTTTCTATGTCAAAAAAAAGACATCCACTTCAGTGAGTTATTACTGGTTTGTGTGTATGTACCTGACTTGGAATTGATGTGGTGAGTTTCCTGGACCAATTTGCGTCTGGACGTCAGCCAGTCCATTTACAGGCAGAAAGATCAGAGTTAAGTAAGTGCTCTAAGTGTTAAACAACTACGATTACCCTCTTTGACCATGGATGCCTGCTTGAATGGTCTGTCCATCTTCAGTTGGTTAGGGATTGAGGTGGTGGTTCTATTTATACACTGTCCTTTTTTGATACAAACCTGAAAGGTAAAAGCCTTTTGCTGCCACTTTCTATTTATTCCTCCACTAACCAGGACGTTTGCCAGTTAATGCTTTACAGAACCTTGTTCTTATCCTTTCTCTCCCTGTACCTCACCTTACTTGCTCATTCAAAATGTTAAATTTTCCTAACTCTACATCACCTACATTCCAGCTGAGTTCTGTAACTGTTGACAACAAACTAATGGAAATGTATACAATTGTAGGGGTGTTTTTGTTAGTTACCTGTCAGACTACGTTATCTGAAGTTTCTGTGGCTATCCAAACAGAAACACCCACGCATACAAAAAAAACCCTTTGCAAACTCTACAATTTCCATACAGTCTAGCCAGACATATGGTGGGATTACATGCCAGCCGAAATTGCATTGGTATTTGTCTCTGTGTATTTTCTCATGTGATCTGTAAGTCTTGTTTATTAAAATAAGATTTTCATTTTCTTTCCAAATTTAGACTCTTTCAAATAAGAAATTTTATATATGAATATATCATTTAACATTTCTGTATTTTAATGAAAAATGTCTGTTTAGAATTGGTAGAGTTACGAACTTTACTAAATGCTTTTGAGTCTTCCAGATGTCAGGTAAGTGAATAGACTTGAGATACTGCAATGAGTCCAGTGTAGAGCCACCAAGATGATTAGGGCCCTAGACTGTACGATTTAAAACGAGAGGCTGAGAGAACTGAATTTGTTCAGTCTCAAGAAGAGGAGGCTAAGAGGACAATATGTAGGTGGGTTCCTCAACTACTTATTTGGACTGTACAAAGAAAACGGAGCTTGTTCTCAGAGGTGCACAGTGACCGCATGAGAGGCAACAGCTCAAAGCTGCCACATGGAAAATTCAGCTTAGAARGGAAAACAATTTGCAGTGTGAGCCTGGTCAAACACTAGAACAAGTTGCTCGGAGAGTTTTTGAAGTATCAGTGAGATTTTACACTTACTTCGATGAGGCCCTGAGCAACCTGATGTAGCYGGCGCTGCTTTGAGTGGAGAGTTTGACTAAGTGACTGCCGGAGGCGCCTGCTGTCCAGCCTGGGTCGGCCCGTGATTCTGTGGCCCCGCATTAGCACACTGAGTGTACCTGAGTGTGCCTGTGTTTTATACTCCCTTCGTTGTTTATCTGAACTGTTTGTTTTGAAACTCAATTGAATAGGGCGTGTAGTTAAACTTCTGCTCTTTTTCAATCGTTAACTGTCAAAAGTGTGATTGTGTATGACCTGAAAGCTAGTTTACAGGGTTTGGACAAGAGTTAYGCGTTTCCATGAATTAAAAAAATGTAGTGGAACAAGGCAAGCTGTTGTTTTATGGCAAAACAAATAAAGTCTTTGAAGTTGGAATGGCATAGCCTCAGATGTATAGATGGTAATAATTATTCCGAGAGGTCAATTAATGCATATAATCTAGAGAGCCTGTACAAGCCTTCTATAGAACTCTTGAAAGCAAATGTATGTTTACATCTATATTGTGAATTTTTTCCAGGTTTTAGAAATACAATGAATATAGACCTATATATATATATTTATTTTTAATGTAAATTTGGGGTGCATCAAAGAAGGATGATTGAAAATTTTGAATATTTACTTTCATATCCTRCACTGTTTCAAGTGAGGTATAAGATCTCTCCATTCTGTTTGTCTTTGTTTTTCTTAATGTATTCATTTTGTAATTGTTAAAATCTCATGAGGATCTGAATTTGGACGCAAGTTTTCATTGATTCTGTAAAAGTAATGCTTCTCATGTAAAGTATCGTTTTTCATCTGTGCTAGAAATAGACTTTCAGGTTCTTTTCCAGGGCTGAGAGKCAGTGGCAGAAGTGCATAATGTTTGACTATTTTAACATTTAYGTTTCTGAAAAAGATAATATGAAATAAAATACAATCTTCCGAGATACGATCCTGGGAGAACAGAAACTGGATTTGATGACCAGGGAGTCATTTCCTTACTCTATTTCTGTTTTTTCTTCCCTTTTCTTCTACTAAATAGATCCAGTATAGTTTCTGTTAATAAATTTAAAGGGTTTATGTCAGAGGTAATTTTTACTCTGACAATAGTCATTAGTTTGACTTAATTCAAACACATGTTCTGATCAGATAGTTGGCTCCTGATGGTAGTAAAATGAAATATAAAGTCTTGAAGAAAATAGGAGAATTAGCAATCATCACATCTGCTTAGAGGGGGCACGATTGTTTGARTTTTTTACACTTGTTTGTTTTCAGTTTTTAAAAGCCTGAAGAAAAGATTTTCACAGTAGATACTATGCTGTTAGGGAAACGTCATTCCAACAACTGAGGTACTTTGCCCAGAAAAATGGTCCTTTGAGCGCTAAGGTACTTTTAAAGGATTATTATTCTGGAGGGAGTGAGARATTGGCTTTGTATGTGTTTGCTTCTGTCTGTAGCATTTTCGTGGTGCAACAGGAAACAATGGTCAGAAATCTGTCTGTGGTGTTTTTACAGCAGAAAAAACGGTACGCATTTTTTTGTTTGTTTGTTTTACTGGATTGCTAGAGTATATTTGAGATGTTAAAAAAAAAAGTATTTGAATGTTTGTTTTGATATAATAATCGAATCAAATATGTAAGAAAACTACTGTAAAACAAGAAGAGACTAATTGCAGTTGAGTGCTACTCTTTGCATATCTCTGGAGCCTATCATTAGATAGAGTTTGTCTATCTAAAAATTTACAGTGTAAACAGAAAAAATCTTTCTGCAGTGTTTACTTGCCTTTTTTCTGCTTTTGTATTTAAATATATCTTTCAAAGCATTTAAAACCTTCAGGCCACAGTTCTGCAAGTTATTTAGAAAATGCCTGGCTTCGAGTGTATGAGCTGACTAAGATTGCATTTGAAGCAGCTTGCTGACTCTGCATGTTAACCAACTGCTGCACTAATAGCCCAAGTGTAGGTAGGTCAGTCAGAGTATAAAGCCCCTCTTGGAAGAGGATGCTTTCAGAAGGGGTTTGTGATCCAAGGTCTCAAGGTCCCAAACTTGCAGAAACCTAGACTCTGGATAAAAAGATTAGAAATGTAAGTAAATAAGGCAAGGACAGAAAATATAACACTAGATATCTGTATCTTTGACAGGAATAAGAAGAGATGTCCTGAAAGGGCATGACAAGATTCTTAAACGTATCACAGCAGGCAAGGTGGAAATCAGTGGAGTGATTGAGAGAAGTACTTTTTGCAGTTCAAATGGAAGATGAAGTGACTCATTTGCATGAGAAGGATTATGGATATATTGGGGAGTATTGTGTGCAAGAGAAGCTCAAAGCATGATAGTTGTTGATTTTGATCGAGATGAAACTCTTCATTACCTCAGCCTAGATTTTACTACTGCTATGGGCTGAACTTCAGGAAGACTATAGTCTTTCTGAAACAAGCATCAGTGAGTGACACCATCAATGGAAAAAACAGAAAGTTGAAGGGATTGGATTGAATTGCAAAGCAGTAAACCATTAGGAGAAGAAAGGCTCTGAAGTATTCATCAGAGACAGAAAAGAACTTGTTTAGATACTAGGGATTCTAGGAATTTGTCAGCAGTGTGAACTAGCAGGCAGTACTTGAGTCTCTAACATGATACAGCTAGGATAACAATATTATATACAAGGTTCTAGAAAAAATATCTGCTGTTCACCTACCTGCTATTTAAATAAACCCTTAACATTGTTTTTTTAAAAGATTAATTTCTTTATAGCCCTGATTTTTTTTGTGATAAAGTATATAATTTTTGTATCAGCTTGAGGTCAGAAGTGTCTCATACCTTAGTCTGTAGTTAATCTTTTACATAAATGTGTGGTTTCAAGATAAGAGAGTATAACTGTGTGCTTTTGTAAGAAGTATGCATAAATCCCTGATTTGCTATTTGAAACAGTTTCTTTTGGGGTGGCCGTAATGATTCCTGTTGCAGGGACATTTCACCTTCTGAAGTACAAGGTACTGAATCTCTACAGTTTAAGCTGTGAAGTAAAACAAACCTGACTTTGGCTATAATTTCATTAGAACAGGTAAGCAGCCGCTTCTGAAAAGTTTAGCTGTGTCCCGCACCAGAAATAGAAATCTGTTGGAGAAGAACAGTGGGGTGTGGGCTGGATGACAAGGCAGTTACGATAGGATAAGTGCTTGCCACTGAGAGCAAGATTGAATACTTACTTGGATACATTACCTTGCTTGCTTAGATAGCAAAGTAAATACTTCGTTGTCCCATGTGCTATGCAGGCTCTGTCATGCGTCTAGGTATAAATTCGGAAAAAAGCTAAATGCTCCCATTATTGTGGATACTATAGCAACTGTAGATATTGCAGCAACTGTTCATGTTGCTTGTTCATTTATATCTCTGTTCCTGTGGGAAAGGGGGAAGGGTAAGAAACGGTTAAATATGTGAAATGTTTGAGATATTTGCAGCTTCAGTAAGATAAAGCATAGTTCTCACTGTACAGTGAGTATCCAAGTTGAAAGATGGGTGCTGAACTTTATAGTTATCGTCCATCAGTCCATACCATGAAATTCAGGAGTTGCGTATTAGAACTTGAGTGCATTTAATGAATTCCAAATTGCGGTTTCTTTCCTGTTGCTGTTCCTGAAAGATATGGTCAGCGGACCAGGAAAAATGAATCTGATGCGAAAGAATTATACCAGGACTGTTAATACAGCCTGTTATATCTAGTTTATTAGAATACTTGATATATTTAGATACACAGATACACATATTTTGTAAAGCAGGTTAGACTGCCAGAAATTCTGATATATTCTCTTTCTAGTTGAGTGTAGAACAAAAGCACAATGCTAAACCTAGCATCTATCAAAAAGCTTACGAATTTTATCTATAAAATAATTTAGTTGCCTTAAACATTTGCTCGAATGCTTACTTTTTTCATTTTATTTACTTCCCTGAGTGAGGGTGCATTTCTAAATCAAATTATTGATTTTGTATGTGATCCTCAGCTATACTGTTTCATATAGATGGTATTTAATTTTCAGCCTTACCTCTGCCTATAGAATTTTACTCTTTAATATATTTGGAGCATTTGTAATACAGGAAATACTGTGATTTCCATAATAGAAGTATTTTTCTGAGGAGAGTGTTTTGGCACATTCATATGTACATTTATCTCAGTTGTGTGGAAAATAGTGAGAATTTTTTTTCTTCTTTTTTTCAGTGGAGTAACTATTTTTGTGGTGATTGCTGCTAGATTCATACTAGCTAGAAACTTTCTAAAATCCTCTAAGGATCATAGAATCATAGAATGGGTAAAGTTGGCAGGGACCTCTGGAGATCACCTAGTCCAACCTCCCTGCTCAGCAGGGTCACCTAGAGCATGTTAGACAGGGTTGCATCCAGGCGGGCCTTGAAGATCTCCAGAGAAGGAGACTCCACAACCTCTCCGGGCAACCTGTGCCAGTGCTCTTGTCACTCTCACAGTGAAGAAATTCCCCCTCAGGGTCAGGTGGAACTTCCTGTGCTTCAATTTCTGCCCATTGCCTCTTGTCCTGTCACATGGGACAACTGAAAAGAGTTTGTCCCCGTCCCCTTGACMCCCTCCCTTCAGGTACTTGTACACATTCATCAGAGCCCCCCTCAGTCTGCTCTTCCCCAGCTCTCGCTGCCGTTCCTCAGAGGGCAGGTGCTCCAGCCCTCTGATCATCTTCATAGCCCTATGCTGGACTCTCTCCAGTAGCTCCATGTCTCTCTTGTGCTGGGGAGCCCAGAACTGGACACAGGACTCGAGATGAGGCCTCCCCAGGGCTGAGGAGAGGGGCAGGATCACCTCCCTCGACCTGCTGGCAACAGTCTTCCTAATGCACCCCAGGAGACCACTGGCCTTCCTGACCACAAAGGCACATTGCTGGCTCATGGTCGACTTGTCCACCAGCATTCCCAGGTCCTTCACTGCATTTATATTCCTGCAGGGATTCCTTTATTTGTAAGATAAGCAGTTTATTTGTAAGATAAGTTTTATGTATTATATATTCCTGCAAGTTTATTTGTAAGATAAGCAGTAGTTATATATTATTTGTAAGATAAGCAGTAGTTATCTATTCAAATGATGTATGTTAATCCTAAGATGTAAAGCCACTACAGTATGTGAACTCTGATTTTGGAACCATTGTTGCAGCAATTAATTTTCAGGTGCCAAGTATTACTGTTGTAAGAAGGAAATGAAAAACCCACTGTTCAGTAGGTTTTCTTGAACATGTGTAAACTGTGTAAAATCAGTGACTGGAAGCTTGTGAGCAGTTAAGTTTAATACAGAAGGTCTTTTTTCCCATCCTCCCTATTACATAAGAAAATAATACTTGTCATTTCAAGAAAACAAGTGTGAAAATTTTTCTGGTACCCTGAATAGACATAATTTGCACCTGAGATTTAAGAACTCCTACACAGATGTATGAATATAAAAGAAATACTTGAAGAAACATGCATTTAGATAGTCTGTCCAGGATTGTACAGACTCTGCTAGTTTTGACAGCTGATTTGTTATCTTCCTATTTTATGACATCCCCTGTCGTTACCTGTAGCTGTGTTTAGATTGACTCACCCAGGTGTACTATAAGAAAAGAGAATCTGAATTCACAGCTTGAACTGGACATCAGATGCTTGGCAAAACAAGCAGTCATTTTAGACATTGTCTTTTATGGCTTTCTGTATTTCCTGTTTTCTGCTCTTAAAAATTTCAGTCTTTTATGTGGTAACGACAGTTTGCATGGTTAAAGTTTAAATGTCTTTTCATGGTAAGATTTATTGCTATTATTGCCTGTGATATGTTATAATTTAGTTATCAGCATTGGCATTTAACACATTACAAATCTTATCTTCAGTATGTGTAGCTTGTTTTCTTTAAGCTAAGGTGCAGTTGTTAACTTTGTTATCCATTTTTCCCTTTCTGTTTTATGTTCTTCTCTCCCCTCCGTGTGTGTCATTTAGCAAGGCAGCCCTTAGTAAGCTTCAACATTCAGAGTTGGGTTGTGACTGTTTGGGAAGAGTCTCTGAGATTGTTGATGCTATTTGAAGGATAGTTACGCACATAAAACCCCCTTATACCCATTGCTTTGTTGCCTTGTCATTGCAGTGGGGAAAAAGTCCATTCTTCTGGAAATGATAGTTTGCAAATGTTAAAAAGAAATCCTCAATCTGGGGTGTTTGCAATGCGATTATAAATACCTGCAAACCCCGTTCAGTCTTTTTGCAGATATTTTTGTTAAAGGTTTCCTAGAAAAGAGGCATAGTTTAGATAGGGAAATACTTAATTTAAATACAATTTTTTCATCCACTTTCATCCTATTGTTAACAGTACTGTATATCTAGGGTCTTAGTTCCATGGAGGTTGCCCAGGGAGGTTGTGAAGTTTCCATCCTTGGAGATACTCAAAACCTGCCTGGACATGSTCCTGGGCAACCTGTTCTAGGTGACCCTGCCAAAGCAGGGGAGTTGGACTGGACGGTCTCCAGGGGACTCTGCTAACCTCAACCATTCTGTGATTAACAGAGGTTACTCAGATAACAAGATCTATTTTCACAAGGAGTAGTATTTATCACACACTTCACATTATTGCTAGGTAAACCTAGGTATAATTCAAGCCTATATATATATATATATAAAATCCTACTAATATTAAGATGGTATGGGCCTCAGATAACTTGCAGACTATGGGTTGCTTGTCCCTGACTCTTAAGGCTAAATATAGAGAACGATGTTCTTCCCTTTAGCAGCAACATAAAGAAATGACAGTGTAGTTAGGGTTGCTGTTTGTACTGTGTGGGATGTAGAGTAATGCAGGCATGCACTCATACACATGTTAATTTGCTTTGCAGAAATTAAGGAATTACTAGGCAGTTCCTGAGTGGAGATATTTTCTTATCACAAAATTACCAATGTGACCGGCACCCTGACCAGCCTTCTTTTTCTTCTTCTTCTTCTTCTTCTTCTTCTTCTTCTTCTTCTTCTTCTTCTTCTTCTTCGCACGCACACGCATGCACATGCATGCACGCACCCACACACCCACCCGAGCAGTGAGGAGATGAAGACGACTGTTAGGACTGCTGGTGGGCTGCTTTGCCCTTTGAATCCTTTCATGGTGCATCTTCAGAAGTATTTATTGTGTTTCTCTGTCAGAGAGGAGGATGTGTAAGGGTTAAAAAATCGTCGTTCTGTTTTGAGGGGGAGTGGTTTCCAAAAATTGGAGTGGGCTAGTCAAAGACGGACTATCAGTCTGAACTTCGGATTTCTTGCTTTTTGCCAGTTTGAATCATACCATAAAGTCTATTTAAAGGTTTTGTTTTTTGTATTTATTTTTCCACATCCTTGACCCTGACTGGTGAGCTGGACATTTCTATTTGCCTTGGCAAGCTCCAAGCTGTTCATCTAGGCAGGATGAAAACTCTTTTTTCCTTTTGTAAACAAGCTGTTCCATCAGTATTTTCCATAAGGATGTACACCACCATTTTGCAGCGCTTCTTGGAATTGAGAAAATCTTGCTGTTCAGAGTTTTCATTTTATGTAGCTTGTAGCACTACATAAGAATATTTGATTTAATATGAGTAATAGAGTCAAATATGAAACACTTTTTTCAGAACATTTTCAAATTCTAGAAACACAAACTTTGCTATAACAAATTTGTTATAGGTAAATAGTCATTGTTGCCGGTAGGGAACTGTTATAGTTTGTGTTTATTACTTATCTAACAGCAGCGCTTACAGACCAAGGAGGAGCACTGCCCCGTTGCACTAGGCACTGTACATGTGCAGAGCGCTACTTTGGACCTTGAAGAGTTTACAGCCTAAAAATACGCTGGCATTTTCTCTTTCTGTTGGTAGATGTTTTCTTAGCAGTCAGGATGTGAAATGAGAGAATAACTTAGTGGGGCCAACACATTAAGTATGTCCTGGGACAGATGGACTGAATTTGGTTTTCCATAAGGACGACGTGACTGATAAAGCTCCTTTTTGTTAGGCCACCTCCAGTGAGGAGCCCGCCCTGCGGAGCCGTGTCTGCTGGGGGAACGGCGTTGTTCTCGCAGGCAGAAGGCTCGAGATGCTCCCCTGGGGCTGCTGCTAGGTTAGGCAAGTTTGAAATGCACCAAGTCAGAGACAGGTTTTAGTTACGACTGTAAAATTGAAAGCATGATTACATCAATAGGTAGACTACCTCAGTAGATCTTGCTACTCATTTTTAATTGATAAATGTAATGCTGTTAAATAGTACAGCAAAATTGTCTTGTTTATAAACTGGAAGAAGAGAAGAGTTACCCATACTCCTTTCAATCCCAGAAATGTGAGATAAAATGCAAATTTAAAGATTTGGGAAGGAATTATTTGGATGTTGTTTTCTATTCTCGTGTAGCAAAACGACTTGACACATCTTTGTATTTTCTTATTGGGGAGGGAAAATGCACGTTTGTTTAAGCAAGCTAACTTTACAAACAATTAGTTTATCTCATGTAAAAAAATTTAAAATATTACCAAGACTTGATGTACTTTGATTATATTCTCCATTGTAAAGTTTTCTATTAAATATACAATCTTTATTGTGTTGAACTCTGAATGTTTTTAAAATGGTTCCAGTGACATTCAGGAAGTGTTTAGGTACTGTTGGCTTTTCACTGGCAGGCATGAGCCTGCTGTATAAGTGGTCGGAACCAAGTGGTTCTGAGCCAAATCCAGCTTCAAGTTATGTAGCTGTGTTAGTCTTGATCCCAAACTAATACAAGTCCTGCCAAGTGGGAGGAGAGTATTTGCCATTAGTGTAGCAATGAGCTAAGCCTTCAAAAAGTCATTAAAAAAAAAAAAAAAAAAGCTTTTAAGAGCACCTGCATTACTTTGGGAGAGAAGGCTTATAGGGTGTGTTCAGAATATGCTCATATTTTGTTTTTTCTAGTTGTGCTTGCTAGTCCACGTAATTTCTTCTTAACATCATGCATCATCCTCCCTCATCCTCCCTGGTAATTGGTATGAATTTATAACATTCATCTTAGTATGATCAGGATCTTAGGACTCCGTAGCGCTCTGTGAAAATCCCTTTTCTCTCTCCCCCTGCTCCGGCCAGTCTAGGAACATCTAATGAACATGTGGGTACTTAGCAAAGTAGAAGTGCAGTTATATCCTACGGCAGAAATAATGGTTTTGAAATATATTAAACAACAAGAAAGAACATGTTTTCACATAACTTTTCATCTTTATGCTGCTGGTTATGAGATTTTAATGTTTGACTGAGTGCAAAATCAAATATTGGAGAACCATTAGTTCTTCATGGATGTCTTGAAAAATTTCTACACTTCTAGTAGAAACGTGCTATTTATTGTAAGCTATTTTCCAGATTAAGTATGTGTCAATGAGTCAGCAAAAAAACAGAATAGCTACTTGCTCTGCTGCAAACTGTAAATAATAATGAATAGCAAATAGCCAAATTGATAGTTCAGGAACAAATGCTGTAATGTATACATTGAAATAACCCAGAAAGATTCCAAATAGTGATTGATGAGCAGATTGTTAGCTGACCAGAAAAATACGTTTAATTGGTTTGAATGTTAAGCTCCATTGGTCCTAGTCAACAGTCTATAAATGATATTCTTCTTTTCAAATAGTAACACTGATTTCATAAAGGTGTGTTGAAAATCTGTTTAAACTCCCAAGTGAAATTACACTCTTTTTGTTGCAGATCTGGGACATGAGTGATGATGAAACAGTCTGAAAGCCAGCTGAATAAGGTGGAAGATGACCTCCTTTGGACTGCAGTGCTGCCTTTATCTGTTATTTGACAAGTTAATGATTGCTTACCTGTTTTGACTGTTAGAAATACAAACAAATATAATGCATATTCTGACATGAATATCTTCACCATAAAAGCAGTCTGCTGTGGGTGTAATTCTCCACATTTTCATTTTTATTATGTAAATAACTAAAGCAATGTGGTTGTACTTAAATCTTTTTTTTCTTTTTTTTTTTTTAGTTTCTAAATATGGCTTACATATAAAATTGCTGCGTAAGTAGTCTACAGTGTTTTATTTTTCCAGATTTTACTTGTTGGTAGGCATGTTTAAGCAGCATGTCTAACTGTCTGGTTTTTTAAATCTCTACAAGATTTCAACCTCTTTAGTTAGAATTTATTATTAAGGTTAAGAATATTTTGCTACTGGGAATTAAACTGCATCCTTTATTTAAAGGAGACTAGGAGTAGGTAATTAAAGAACCTGTACCTACAGCCGACACCACATTGCTTGCTCTTTCAAAGTACGTATTTATAGAACAATTGGTTCACTTTTCTTTGTTACAGTATGAATGTTCTTGCCTGTGTCAATGGAGATGTTATTCTCTGTAAAGAACTCCTAAATTCATGCTATAGATAAAATGTAGTCTGACTTATATTTACATAGGAAAGACTAAAATGTGTTGGTATCACTGTTAGGCTTCCCTGAAGCTTAGAGAAAAATCTGTTACAGTCAAAATCACTTTAGGGATAGATCGTTGATTCTGCCAGAGCTTGTAGAGAAGTGCATAGCTGCTGTAAAAAATTGTTTCTTTAATTTTGCCATTCTTAGACGCTGTCATGCAGTATTTTATGTGTGTTTAAAAAAACCCACTAATCTATTTTCCTTTCATAGGATTTGAAGTGTTTCAGTTTTTGCAGCATCAGAAATGGTTTCGCAGATTATGGCAGTGCACAAGCAATAGTTTGAGAATCCCCGAGTTTAAAAGATAACTGGAAAAAAAAAAGAATTTGTAGAATACCAACTACATTGCTATCAAATTGAAAGTAAATCTATTAGGTTTTATCTTTAAATAGATTTTAGAAATATTTAATCATATTTGAAATCCTTTTCATGGCTTTATATTGTGGGAGTTGAGGACTAACTCACTCCCCCCCCCMAAAAAAAAAAAAAGGGCAAAACGTTTAAGCTGCCAAACAATCTTTATTTCCCATATATAAAAATGAGTTGGTCAATCTAATTATTTTAGTTTCTTTCTTAACATAGGCCCTGAATATCTGGTTCAGATAATTTTGCAGCTTTTCTCTTATGCCGCATCAGAGGAAGTTCTGTCAGGTCAAAGTCACCTAAAAGCAAGGATATCGTCGAGGATAGTCTGATCGTAAGAGAAGATTTATTGAAACATGCTGAGGTTTGCATGAAGTGTCTAAAAATAGTTATTATTTGTATTTCTTTTAGTTATCATTATTAATCACATTTACATCTATTAAGTAATCTAAAGGGAATGTTTCATATAACTAAATTCATTGTAATATAGAAATATATATGAATGAAAATATATTTTTAAAAGGACTAATAATCATATAGGAAACATCTTTAAATGGGCTGATAATGAACAATAGGGAGCTGGTAACATGCAGTGTCCATTTTAAAAGACTTTGTTAATGTACATAACTACTTACCATCTCAAATGATTTGCTTTTTGTTAGCCATGCTGTAGTCCAACTGGAATCAAGAACAAGTACCATGGTAGTTTAATGACACAGATCTGCATTTATATCTTCCGGAGTTGCTGAGAGTGGAATGCAAAAGTCTGCAGTTTTTGCAGCTTTGCTTATCTGAAACCTCAAAACTAAACATCTTCCCTGAAATTTGATAAACATTAATAAGTATTTTAAATATGTGAAACCTTGATTATCCTGTTAAAGTTGCATTCTGTCTTAGCATTGAAAGTAGCTATTAATTAACTGCAGAAGTATACAAGACCTAAAAGTTCAAAACTCAGGGTTAATATGATGTTTCCTTACCTCTATAATTTCAGTAACATACAACTCTTTCAGGCTGAGCTGTTTCCTGTACATGTGCTTCCCAGATGTCTCTGATGTTCAGAAACATTTCAGTTTGACTTAGAATAACTTCCGTTGTCTAACTTTATTATTATTTTCTTTCTCCTTGCAAACCAGAATTGTTCTTATTTTTCTTTTACAACTATTTCTAAGCACTTGCTGAGTGAGAAATCATGAGAATATTTTTAAATGAATAGAAGCACACTCAAATACCATCAACAGCTAAACACTTATTTACTGGCTTGTATGTGCTTAGGTAGAAATTCTGCACCATCCTTTCATCTGCTGTTATTGAAATTTCATGGAAGAAGCTAAACTTTGAGCTCCCTTCGTGATGGAGGTAGAAGTTAAGTTTTATTTGTGCTGCCATGATCTCCTGAGCATCAGTGAGAAGCCAGAACTCATCTTTTTGCTGTAAAACCTAGCAGCTGTCTTGGCTCTGCAGGGATTTACCTAATCCATCAGGAGGAGGGAATGAGCAGCCTCAGAGGAAGCAGCTCTTCTTCCTAAACTAGCTGACAAATACAATGGCATTATATGGCTGGGTGGGTGGGGTGGGTGGCACTGTGTGTCACAGAAGGCAACTGCCACCTATATATCGAATCTGGGGAGTCATTTGATACAGTTGGAAAACCACAGTTTTTGATGGAGAGCTATGGGCATAGTTTTTGTTCTTGAGTGGTTTGAAAGTTCATGGTATGCTAGCCCCTCTTTGCCTTTCACACATCTACTGACTGTAACTGTTGTTCTGTGCAGTCGCTGTAGTGTGTTTGCTGGTCAGAGTCAAAATTTATTGCGGACACCACATTCATGAAAATGAGGAACTTGAGACCCTCTGTTTCAGGGATTTTTTTTCTTCTTCTTTAAAGCCCTCACTTGCGCTCATCCTCGCTTTCACAAGCTGCTGTTAAGTACTCTTCACCTGTGTTAACTTCTGTCTGTCTGGAATATATTTCACTTCGGGCAGGCCCTTTGCATAAGTTATCATTCCTCCATTAAAGCCAGCAAAAATGAAATTTCATTTTTGCCATCTTTGATATTCTCTTCCAATTCCTGTGTAGTGTTCTAACTGTGTTTCTTAGTATAGGATTTGGCTAGTTAGCATGAATATATGCAACAAAGAGGTATTAGCAAAATGGGAAAATTTCTCCATATATTAAAAAATTGCTGTAAATTTCTTTGTACTCTCCTAGAAAACTCTTACTGATACTGATTTCACTTATTATTGAGCTTTTTAGTATGTGCTGTAGAATCTTCTCTCGGCAATTCCGTTCTCCCTCCTACTGAACAAACCTTCCGAATATACATTTATTGGTCTAATTGGAATTACTGATAGCGAATTCATCATTGCGGTACGCTAGAACAGTGAGGGCCATCTGAAGAGTTCACCCAGCTCCCAGCTTTTTTTGGAGCTCTCTGCCTCTTTTTCAAGTCAGATTGTAAAACCAATGAGACTGCCCGAATGTGATGTGGTGGGGAGCAGAATTTGGTTTGCAGGTTTCCTGTTAATAGCAGTCATGTGTGAAAAGATCTTTAAGCTTCTGATAAAGTTTTTGAGCTGCTGATCAAGAAGAACTCTGCATGTTTATTTTGACGTTAAAAGCCATGAGAGTGATCCAACACGGTACTTTATATAGTTATTCCTCAGAGTATAACCGTAGCCACATCTTAGGAGTTCAAGGGAAGTCCTGACTATCTATCCTGTGGGGATAGGAGGGATAGTTCACACTCTTTCAAAAGTAAGTATGTTGCAATATGTTGCAAGCAACACATAATTAACCTTTTTAGTCCTTCTGCTGGCTGAAGAGACATTTCTTTTCTGCAGTGCAAGTTCAGCCAGTTCTCTAATATAGTGCAAATACCATTTTCATGCAGGTCATTGATTCAGTGTTAGCTGTGCTGCAACTTTGCATTAAAAGCACACAAAAGCTGAGGAGAGCATAAACAGCTGTATAGTGTGATTTTTTTGCCTTGCTGCTTTTCCAAACGTTAATACCCAATTTTTAAAATTATTTTTAAGTGGTAATGCGATACTTTCCTTAGGAAAAAAAATACACAGTTACACTCCAGAGAGCGCCATTAAATAAACATTTGTAACGTGGTAAACTTTAGCAGACTTCCTAAGAAACATAGTCTGGAAGATGTCCCAAGTCTGTTATCGTTTCTGTCCAAATCTTTTGACATGGCTTCTTCAACTKTTTTTCTTTCTTTTTTTTTCTTTCTCTATTTCTCTTTTTTTTCCCCTGCAGTTTCAGTGCAGATGTTTTCATACAAATCCTGTCAAAATGAAGCTTTTCCTGCAAAAGGATTTTGTGCACTTTTTCTCTTTTAGAGCACCTGGGTTGACTGGTGTAAAAGACAAAAATACCAGACCGGATGGACTTGGGATGTCCCCATCAGACAGTGTGTAAATTCCTAATTTAAGAAGACCCTTCCTACCTCTCCCATTCCAGTAGCAGGTTTCTTTCGCTTGCAGCTGCCTGGACTTTCTCCACAACGCAAACAATGTTTAAAAATACTGTGGCACCACACAGGTAATGCTTTAAGGTTTGAAGTTAATATACCTTTCCCTCTCTGTTATCATTTCAGCTATCCTGTGTAATCATTTAAGAAGTTGATTTTTTCGTCTGTGTAGCGTATCAGAGGTCTTGAAAGAAAAAATAATTCACAGGCGAAGACCATTTTCAGTGTCATACTACTTTTATTGTTACCTTTTGGTCTACTAGCACTGACAGCAGTGACTCTTCATAGTGAGTTCGTACTGATTGCTACAGGGACTGCAGGGCTCCCTGTTCTGTGGCAGCACTGCCACTGAGTTGACCCAGAGAGGKTAACAGTCCCTGCTTGTTAAACATTTCTTAAATCCTCAGCTGTAAAATACATAAAAGCAGGAAATAGCTACTTGGCAAAGAGTAAATAATTTTGCTTTCCATACTCACTTCTCCCAGGTCAAAGGAACTGATCTGTTGCTCTGACCCGGTATTGTTTGAAGTCGTGTGTGTTGGCCAAAATGGGATGTGGCCTGGGCTAATTTGTAGCCACTTTTCTTTTAAGTATGGTAGGTGAAATTCAGCAGTTCGTGTTCTTCCGCTAACCAATGATTAGTGTTTAGTTCAGGTTGTAGTGAAATCTTTCGAGTGAGTCACTTGAGGATTGTTTTAACCTGGCCAAGGAAACTGGCACTGCAGAAGGGTAACTGAAGCTCCTTCCAGTAAAATTAATAGCAATATGCTTGAGAAGCGACACTGTTAAGCACCTTAAGGTATCTTGTACTTTAGGGCATCACATTTTTCTTCTTATTTCTAAGTTCAAATGATCTCAGCTCAGGACAGGGATGGAGACTATGCAACTATAATTTCAAGTTCTAATTGTCACCCTCAATAAGTGAGACTACAGACCCTCCCTGTGGTGGCTTAACCGTAGCTTGTTTCTGTTCAGGTGGCGTTTTTTGACATTCTCTTACCATCTTGTCAGGTGCCCCCGACTGTTTGCCGAGACTTCACGTGCAGCATGTCTTTTTCTGTTTAATCAGACCAGTGCTCCCTGGCAGCCACGGCTTCTCGCAGGCCCTTCCCTGGGCTTGGGGATAGTACGGGAGCTCTGAAAACAAATGTGTTACGTTTCCTGGCGGGCCTGGAGTACACGCCGCCTTTGCATTGGCTATAGCGGTCTAAATGGCTGTTTCCTACTGTTGTTTCTTGAATAGATGTTTATATAGGACATTGATAAAAAGCACAATGGACTTTGCCTCTGGAAGTGCAAGTCACGTGCACACCCCCACACATTTCATTTTTAATGCTAAATCTTTCAAATTGTTAATAAAATATTTTAGTAAGCTAACAGAAAAAAAGCAGCATTGTACAGTGTTATACAGCTGCTAATCAAAAACATGATTTTTTAGATTATTCTTTGTCATTTTTCTCCTGAACTGTTACTTGCTGTTCTTGCACTCCTTGGCTGTGGATTGTTGCTTTGTTAGTCTTTGAGCCTCCAAAACTCAAGGAAACTAAATGTATTTAACTATTTTTAACACTTTAGCACCAGGACATTCGATTTTGTAAGCTCTCTGCAGAATGATTCAGTGTTTGCTATGTTAGTGAAATGCTGTTACATATTGTGCATTTGAAATGCACGCTCGCTTCTCATTTCTGGAATGAATTTGCTTCCTAAATCAGAACCAGTATGGGCTAAAAGTATGCGTGGAGAAATACTACTAAAATTGTTTCCACTTAGTGTCAGTAGGCCTGGAAGGAAGGCTGGGACAGCGGCTGTTCCAGTCTGGTTCATTCTGTGTGTGTCTGAACCATTAGTTTTTGACTGCTACTAAATTGGTGTCCCTTTCTTTCCTCTTTTTTTTTTTTTTTTTTTTTTTTTTTTTTTTTTTTTTTTTTTT
>NW_028186038.1:5285008-5290029 GCF_003343005.1 Rhea americana | reverse complement strand
TTCTCTGCATTTTTTTGTTGTTGTTGTTTTTGTGAAGGGGGATGGAATGAGGGATTTGAATTACCTAAGGCAGCCTTGCTGTTATGGGTAGCCACACTTGAATGTGTTTTATTCTTTTGATTTGTTGGAATCACTGTTGTTGAAGTTTACTTAAAACAAGAGATCCACGTTTCTATTCAAGCTATTTAAGAATGAAATCATTGTAACTAGATATTACCAGAGCAGCTATTGTAATAAAGCATTCTTAATTCACTGCTGATATACTGAGGGAGAGGGAAGGGGAAAAAGGAAAAGGCCTGAGCATAAGTTTCCATTATTATTTTGGAAGTAATGCAAAGAAAAAAAATGCTTTCATACTACTGGGCAGATGGCTATACTTCAGCTGTAAACAGATCTCCCTCATTACTCTGAATAGTGTGCATTTGCATGACAGAAGATTCCTGGCAGTTTCAATAATTTCTTTCCTGTAAGCAGGATTCTTCAATTATATCAGCTATAAATACATGATTAAAATAGGTGGATCCAGGGCAAGGTTTGCTTCGCTGCAGTGTCTCCAAGCGTACCGGAGCACTGGCCGCAGCGGATAGGCACGGTGCAGGAGAGCCTTCGGCTGCTGCATCTGCAGTTCTGTCTTGGGCAAAACTCCCAGTGACGTCGCCGCAGGACTTGGCTGCTAAACTGTTAGGAGTAATGTCAGGAATTCTCGTCATGCGATGAATGTGAAAAGTCGGGTGTCTGTCTAGGTCTTTATTCACAGTGTTATGGGACAGGCTGTAAAAGTGGTGCATTTATTTATTTCTGTCGTACACAAAGAAGCACTGTCCTTTTGTTTGAATAGTAACAGCTGCAAGGCTCGGTGGACTTGAGCACAGTAGGGGCTCAGATGGGTCCTGTTGGCTGTGCTTTGCATCAGCTCTCACCGAGTAGACCTCGGTGCGCCTTAAGGGAAAATTCAAGGAAAGGCCGTGTATTCAGGGAGGTGGGCTTGTGGCTGCCATAAGTTACGGTGTTTCTTCCAATTGTGTTAGTCCATGTCAAACTTCGGCACTATTAAGAATCACATAGTTAAAGGAAAATTTTAGTTGAGACACTAAGCCAAAGGCCTAAAAAAGGTTCTTTATCTCTTTTTATGTTTTTGTTTTGTTTTTAGTAATGTAGGTGGCCTGATAATTTCAGTTGTATTAGTTTCATCCTGCTTATCTAAAGCTATTGTTGTGTTTCCTTTGGATCCTTCATTTTCTAAAAGACCATTATGCGGGGGTCCTGCATGCTATTAATGAAAAATTATTAATAAACTCAAGGCATGCCCTTAGCTATTAAAGCAGTAGTTGAATATTGTCATTAGTAGTAAGTCTGATGTCCTTTTCAGATGATACATGGCACAAATGTAATAATATTATAATATTTCTGTCACAGAGATGGGAAAAGGTTTTTTTTTTCATTTTAATTAAAATTTTATTGTTGTATGTTTCTAACATGCTGAGCTAGGCAGTATTTATGATTTTCTCTGGGGCAGTAGTTAGGAACATGTGGGCTATGCATATTCTGCCCCATGAACCCCRCAGGACAGCAGCCGATGTGTGGAACGCAGCTGGCTCATTCTTGCAAACGGCCTGATGCGCTTGTGTGACTCGTGCTTGCAAAAATCCCAGGGGTAAGCTATTTCAGTTTCTTGCTAACTGTGCTTTATTGAATAGGAATTCAGTTGTCTTCAGCAGTCAAACTTTACAAACTTAAAACAGGCTTCTCTGCAAGTGCTTGTTCATATTTGTATGGGAGAAACGGGGAGCAAGTCAACTGATGTGTGTACAGAGTTTCTCTGTTGCTGGAGATATTCAAGCTGCATTGCCAGCACTGGTGGTGTCTTGTTGCTTAATTTAGCTTCCCGATGTTAATATTTGGAAATGTCATTAAGAGATCCTGATAGATAATGTCAGGAGTTGTGATGCTTAAAAATCAACTAGGGACAGAGAATGAGGATGTACCTGTTGATCAGAGGCACTCAAAAAAGAATGTGATGTAAATGTCAGGAGCAGGAGGAGGTTACCGTTTCGGCCACTAGGACATGCAGCAATGCACACTGTTTTAGAATAGGTCAAGTTATAGTTTTCAAATTATTTTTTGTTAAAACTGTGAGTGACACTGGCTGCAGAAATTTTCTAATCCAAAATGACATGTTCTGGCTTCAGCAGTTTTGAGATTATTTTTTGTGATTAATGATTAAGTACTGTGATTTTTAAAAACATTTTGTATTGAAATCAACTTTGTCCTGTCCTTAATAATCATGGATTTGGGAGGATGGACTGAGGCAGGAGACCTGAGCTCTGCTACTGACCTCCAGTGTCACCAAAGGAAGTCGCATCTCTGTCTCCCATCCTAGACATCCAAAGAAAGCCTGAGCTTTCTTTGATTGAATCTTTCTCTGACTGCGTAAGTGCCTGGTACAGTAAGACCAATCATGATTGGATCCGATAGGCAAATAGAAGTAATAGCAGAAGGATTACAGGTGACACAGATATGTCTCATCTCTGGCACTGCCTATTAATGCCTTTTAATGTGATCGGTTTGGTCAACATGTTCAGAAGTCGTTAGTGAAATTCTTTTGCCTCTAATTTTGGATGCCCAACTTTGGATGCTCCAAACTAGACTTCTTTGATGATGTCTTGAACTGGGTTTTGGGATTCTAGAAGGACTCTGATTTAAAATTTAAAGACAATCTTATATTAAGCATGTATTTTAAAAATTGTATGTGTGTAAAAGAGGATGGAATAAATAAATCTGCTCTTCTAATTAGTTGCAGTTTCAATTTTCCTCTTTCTTGCATGTATTTACTTGAAGGTACGGTTACCGGTATGGACATTAAACTTTGCATAGCAAATCAAGTAAAATATTGAGGGATGACAACCAAGTTATTGCTATTCTTGTGTAAGAGAAAAGGAAAGAGTTGGGTGCTTTTATAAAGTGTGTGTTGGTTTGAGTGTCTTATATTTGTTGTTACCAACCTGACTGCTACAAGTTTAACTGTTTGTGTCACAGTAAGTACATGCTACTCTCAAAGGGTTTCAAATTCACATTGGGTTGTTAGCTTAGTTGAAAAGGAGGGTAATATAATCTAGTCTGTGTGTGATTGGAAATAAAATCAGTTTTGTTCCCCAAGGCCTGCCCTCCTGTTTATTATCAGCATGTCTCCAAACCAAGTCTCTCTTCTGCTTAAGTCAGAGCATCAGTTTTTCCACCTGTCAGCTAAACAACCTCCTACGTTCTTGAACACTTGTCTTGTGTATGTGGTGCCTATTAGCAAGAGGGACCTAGGCAGGCTGGGGGAATGACCTAACAGGAACCCTTTGAAATTTAACAAATGGAAATGCAAAGCTCTGTGCCCAGAACAGACGAGCCCCTCCATCAGTATGGAAGGGCGCTGCCGGGAAGGGGCTGAGGGCCCTGGTGCAGAGCAAGCAAAATGCAGCGTGCTCTGGCAGGGAGGAAGGCATGCAGTGTGCGAGGCTGTATCGCTGGAGAAATGTGTCCAGTCTTGGGCCCCCAGTGTAAGAAAACTGTTGTTAAATTGGAGTGAGTCCAGCAGAGAGCCAGCAAGTGGTCAGGACAGACTCACATAAATTATAAGGAGAGACTGAAGGAACTAGACTTGTTTGGCTTGAAGAAGAGAAGATTTAAGGTGAAGACCTCACAGCAGTCTTCCGCTATTTACAGAGGCGTTACTGAGACAGAGGCAGGCTCTTTCCTGAAGTGCGTGAAGGGAGAATGAGATACTGGAGAACTGGAGTCCTGACTGGATGTAACAAAAGATTCACTGTGAGGATAATTATGCACTGGAACAGGGCCCAGATTGCCAGGGGAATCTYGTCCTTGGAGTTTTTCAAGACCCAACTGGAAAAAGACCTAACAACCTTGTTTGATTTTGTTGATGACCCCACTTTGGGCAGGAGGTTAGACTAGAGACTGCCTGAAGTCTCTTCTGACATGAATGGTTTTGTGGGTCTGTAGTCTATCACCTCATACGGATCTGTGAGTTATATTTAGAGATTTTATTCATTTGCTTTTTTAACAAACTCTTCTTTATTAGTTCTGAGGATATATTATAAATGTATTTGCCCCAGAGGGGAAATTAAAAAATTTGTTTTATCCATTTCATTAATGAAATTTAGAGGACTGCTTATGAAGCAAGTGTAAGGTATAAATGCCATCAGCTGTAGTTTGTTGGATGATACAATGGTATTAGTAACACATYTACATTTTACTAAATTTTCACAGTGTAGTCATTTACTGTTTTCCACAGTTAAATTTTCCACAGGCATAGTACAAAATAAATATAGCCTCATATATACTATCATTTACTTAGCAAAAAAAGCTTCAATTGTAAAAGAAGAGCTAATAACTGAAATCCTTTGAAATCATTCCTCACTGCCCCAAATCTCTGCTGTAATACGTCTGCAGTCATCCGTTTGTCCTATCACRCTAATAGTTCTTTTTCCTCCCCTGCTTCCATTCTAGTTGGGAGACAGGAAGGAGCAGAAGAAAAACAGAAGTGCCACAAGAAAAAGCACCCAGAGAAAGCCAGGAGAGACAGCTGCAAGGAGACTCTCTTCTTTGAGGCTTCAGAAGCAATGGATCAAGGAGGCACCGGGGTGGGAGCTTTCCCATCAGAGGTATTGTCATTCGCTTTGTGTAGCTCACAGTCCTCCACAGAGCTCCAGTTCTTCGTTTCCTTGGCTGCTGGCTAGTCATAGCACATTCTCTTTTCTGGACAGGGCCTGTGTAGGCAGAAGAAATCTCTTGAGACTTAGTGCCAGTTTTCTTCCGTTTCATGAATCCCTCTTGGGTTGCTCTAACTGTAAAGTTTCAAAGAACTGCAGAGTTTAGGTTAGCCAGCCAACTTTCTGCTTCTCCCCTTCTCTCTGTTGCAGAAATAGAGAGCTCTCTTGTCACCTGCCTTTTCCAACGCTCTCAGGAAAAAGAGGAACATCCTTAACGTGTACCTATGGAATTAGGCCATTAGGAAT
>NW_028186038.1:5266956-5284916 GCF_003343005.1 Rhea americana | reverse complement strand
AAAGAACCTAAATAATATCTGGAAGATTAGATCTGTAATCTGCAGTTTAATGGATGTTCTGTGTGCTCCCCAAACACAATCATATATTGAAAATCTTGGGGTGTTTCAGTTTGAGGTTATATTACAGCTAATTCCCTGCATTTTAATATATCAGGCTTGCAAAGCCTAGAGATTTTTCTAAAGACAGAATCTTTGCTTTTCATCGGTGTGACTAACTGGGTAGATTATACTTTTCTCAACTCTCAAGATGTTGCTGGTCTCCCAACATTAGGGGGTTTTATTTTGTTTTTAAAGGTCTCAACTCCTAGGAATCTGTTTTCTCTTTAATATTAAAAATGAACACATCTGTTTTGTGGCTGTGTAGAAAAACTTCAAAATGTGAAGCTAAGTGGCTCAAGAACAGAATTAATTCCAAATGTAATAATTTAGAATAATTTGATTTTAACTTTAATTTTGCTYTTGAAAATTTCTAGTGAAGTATTTTCTTACACAGTGATTCCAGCAAGTTCTATTAACAAATAACACAGATGCCATGAGAGAGAAATTGTTAGGGATAATTTTGTTATTGCACCTTACAATTTTCCATGTAATTTATAACCAACATAACTGCATGGTAAGTAAGCTTCCTAACCAGTGAAACACTTCGAATACTGTTCTGTTCATTATGCCTTTATGTCTGCAGCATTAAATGTTGAGTTCTGGGCAGCTAATCAAATTGGATATACTCAGTTTTCTTTATGAACTCTGGAAATCTGTATTCTGACTACAGATTGTATGCTATTAATAGCTCAAAGGAAGACCTCATTTATAATTTTTAAAGTCAGTTCAAAGAACTGTCTGAAAAGTTGCGGATTTTGGCTACAGAGCGTGTCAAGGAGTTTTAAGAAATGAGAAAAATATTTGTATCTGATTGCAGTGAGAGTAATTCTGGTGGGAGGCAGTAAAAAGTTAGGGTGTTTATATGATCCTTCACTATATCCTTTTGCTTTTATGTATTTTAGGCAGATTTTACTTTTATAGTCACCGGCAAGTCTCTCTAGCTTCATGTTTAATCTCTGAAGATACCTATGCTCACCTTCTGCAAGGGTTGTATGAAGAGGAAGGGTGAGTTGATGTGATGTGAGCTATACTCAGCTGTGCTGATGCAATTACTGCTTCTCGCGAGGGGAAAACGTGTACAGTTTGCCTTAGGAGTATGTCGTGGAAGGACAAGATGGAGAAAAGATGGGAATCTGTCGTGAGACAACTGCTAGAAGGAAAAAACCTTTCATATAAATAAGAAAATATTTCTTTTTCCCTTCTATAACTTCTCTTTCTTTAATGATTTATTATGGGTGGATATGCTATTGAATTTAATCCTCAGCCTTTGCCCAGGCGTTTTTCATGTTTACTGTGAGAATTCGTGGGACCAGAGCTGCCTCCAGGGTTCAGCCGTAACAGGGCAGAGCAGGAGGAGAATCCCACACTGCTCTTCCCTCTGTTTCCAAGCAGAAATTAGTTTATTTGTTGGATTAATCATTAAAGTTACAGACATGTCAGCAAAGGCACCATTTGATTTATTGCTGCTGATTTTGCATCATCCTGAAAGGTCATAGCCTACTCAAGTTACAGAGTGCATTTTAAAACCTGGCAAGAACAAAAGCATTATTTTTTGTTATGAGTGAAGCTCATCTTGCCATGAAAATCTTTAAAACGGGAGCCCCAGAATGCTCTCCGGGAGGGTGGCTTGGCAGGGGTCGGGGTTTTGTCTGCTCCTGTTCTCCCCCCCCCCCCCCCCCCCCCAAAAAAAAAATTGGCATTTGAGCTCATGACTTCACATTGTCTTGGCTCAGAAGTTCTGAAGGGAGAGAGATGCTGAAGGCTAAATTAGCGAAAGCATGAAATGCCAAAGGAGGTTCTAAAGAGAGATCTTTGGAGCAGTCTGTTTTAGAGGACGCCTGTAGTGCCCTGCACCTTTAAAAATTAATGTGCATTTCACATATATTTAGTTGAGCATTCAGAAACATGTTCTAAGCAGATATTCTGACAGCCACAATTTTATTATGACAAAGAAAATGTTTTGCATGCTCTTAACTATTATTTTTTCCTGGACTACCTATTTCTACTTGCTTGATTTATGATCAAGGGTTTCTCAGAGCAAAAGGGAAATTGTATTCTGTGTACAGATTTGTCAGAGGAAAAAAATAACAATATTGTTTACTTTAAAACAAATAGAATTACAGGTTTCAGTTGCTGTTTTACTTGGTTGACCCTGCAGGTAAAGAAATGGGTTCTTGAGTTTCAAATTTCTGGGGGAGATGTGAGAGTCGCTAGAAAGGAGACACTTGCAAACAAGCAACAGAAGGTTACTGCTGCGATAAAGCAGGTGCTCACAACTCCTGGTGACTTTTCTTCATTATTTTCAGTAACTCCAGATAATCAGCAGAAATGTTCTTCAATCAGGTATTTGCAGATACCTGTTTGGGTGACTCTCTTCTTTCCAGCATGTTCGCTGCGAGGCAGAGATGGGCTGCTGCTCCGCTGTCCCCGGCTCTGATACTGAAAGCCAAGATGAGGCCCTTGACTGCTTGCGTTTCAGAAGCATCAAGAGGTAAGACCTGAATTTAAAGTTCTCTTAACCTTCTGTGATTCTGTTACTTAGATTTTGTTTCCAAAATAAGTGTCTGAGTTTACATCAGTTAAAGCAGAACAGCACGCACTACCAGCAAGAACAGCATCTGTTCCTGTTAACACCCTGAGAAAAGGTTCGATGAATAAAAATAACGTTGGGTTAAATAAAAGATTGTCAAAAAAAGCAAGACAAAGGACTTTGCTGGTATAGCCCCTGTAACAATTTTGTATTGCCTTTGGTGCTATTTGAGAGCATGCATTTGCTTCTGAAGTAGTCAGTAGTCCGAGATTTTTCAGTAGCCTTAGCAGGAGCCCAAGAACTTGCTGTTTGGAAGGAAAAGGAAAAGGAAAGAACTGTGCTTTAATCTCAAAGTATGGTTAGTTCCTTCCTTTATTTCAAAAAAACAAAAAACAAAAAAGCCCAAAGTGTTGTGTAGTATAGCGAGTCAGCAAAGAACAAAGGTTTAGTTTCAGGCTGATTTTTTAATTCATTGAAACACTTTTTTCTGAAAACAAGAAGTCCTGTATTTTTTACACATAGTTTGAGTAACTAGATTCAAGGTAACTGTAGTGGTATATCATTTATATAGATTAAATTTAATACATGACCCATATGTCATTAATACAGATAAAACCTCAAATTATTTTAATACTTCCAGAAGCAGGAGATTTTAGCTTTGTGTTTTCCGGGATTCAGAAAGTAATGTTGATTCCACCATGACTAGCAGACTCTATCAGAAGTATTCTGCTTGCATAGTATTTGCCCAAACTGTGCAAGCACTTTGAAGAGAAGCAGCTTTTTGACTTGGCATGCGGCTGACACAGCTTCATGTTGACAGATGCCTTTGCCTCTGTCTTCGCGATAGAAAGAAGACAGATGTTCTTGTTGGCGTTATGAAATGCCTGCTGCTTTACAAAATAAGATGTAAAATCAGAACAAATAGTCCAACAATGAACAGTGTTAGCAGTGCGCCTACAAGCAAAGAAAGACCGAACCAGTCTCACGTCAATGTAATGTAGCGTGTTCCTACTGGAACTGAGTAACTGCTTTGTCATTATTTAAAAGTAGGCTATAAAAAAGAAACTTTATTTTTCCACCTTTGTTAAAATATAAATGCTTGTTAATCAGAGTATTTATGATWAATCCCCTGCCAACTGTTGTTACCGGTGGCAACAGGTAGCAAGAGGTGTGTCGGTCTGCATAAACGCTTATCCTGTGTGTTGTGTCTCTTAGCAGCTACAAAACCCTGTAAGTTAGTGCAAGTTGGTGCACTGCTGCGTGCTGGCCTGGCCTCCCGACTGCGTCACAACGGCAAACACGAGAATTTCATGTTTAGTGTTTCTTGGAGATGCTCCCGTCATGTGACGATGGGGGCTGCATCAGCAAAGCCCGGCCTGTTCCTCTCTAGCCGCGGGAGGCGCTCCTCCTGYGCCCAGGCTGGCACCAGCCCACAGGGTCTCCCCAGGGCCTGTTCACTCTCTCGTTCAAAGCAAGCCAATCTGGAGAGCTGCTGCTCCCTCCTCTTGGAGTGAGTCTCCTTGAGCTGAGCGTTGTCCATGTTGTGCATAAAACGCGCGTGCAGGCTTTGAGAGTAGTCTCGGGGGAGCACCTGGTTCTCCCCAGGGTGCTACCGCGCAGGTCCGGTGACAGCTGTCCCCTTTAAACCAATGTTTCTTGGTGTGGACATTCCCGAGAGGGAAAATCCTGTGAGTTAAGTTTAGGAATGGGGCGCATGTTGGCAGAGGAGAGAGCGGCACTGCCAACAGCCTGAGATTTCCCTGTTGCAGCTAGGGAAGATCTGTGCCGACGTGGCATGCACAGGGGTCCTGCGCTCACACTAGCAGAGCAATTTGTGTGCTGCCCTGCTCACCAGAACCTGCCTTCATATATGTGCTTTTTGCCAACGTGTAATGATCAGGTATCTGAGCAGGGTTAAGCAGGAAAATATTAAAAACATTTCTACAAATAAAAATCAAACCTGATGCAAAGCCTGAAAAAGACAGTCTCCATTATAATCAGTTAGTCTAGATTGAAACATGCCCTGAGTAAGTGCATCTGATTGTAGTTGTTTTCTGGAAGACCAAAGCCTTAGGAATTCATGTTGTGGTTTCAAACTAAAGCTTTAGGGCTCTGGGGAAGAGTCTCGGCTGGCGCAAGCTGCTCTTCCTGCTGTCACATACGGCGCACCAGGCCTAGGTCTGCCCTTTGGAGGTTTAATCATGAGTGACGTTTTGCTTCTGCTCTGTCATGTGATTTAGCCGCTGTTTTTTGCAATGGCTGTTCTGCACGGAGCTTAGTGTTATTTTGCATCTTTCTGTCAGCTTCTGCTGAAGGAGATGTTGGATCCGAGCTCCTCGGAAGCTAGGAGATGTCTGTCACGCTCCCGCGGGAGGAGCGCGTGCGTGCTCCTGAGGCAGGGCCTCGGGGCCTGCCGCGCCGGTCTGCGCCCTGCGCGCCTCGGCCGGGAAGCTCCCGACAAGCGCGCTTTGGTGAGCAACGGGGCTGTTGCCTGGCTATATGGAACTGCAGTTCAAAAATAAGCAAATACCGTACCTATCTTGGCTCTCGCGTATCCAAAAATTCCATACCTGAGATAGCTCTTCTACAGAGAGGAGCAGAGTGTCCCCATTAACAGAGGTTAGAATTGTTCAGTTRTTAACTTGGTGTGCTTCCTGACGTGGGCCTTCCAGTGCTAGCCTGCGCCTCCACAGACAGCGTCGTCCGGCTCTGTAATAACTGTGTGCGCTGAGGGAAAGGAGTCCCAGAGACACTGTTTAATACACTTGTGCCGCTCTCCATGCCAGGTGAAATGGAAGCGTCCGCGTATCGGGAAGATGCGATCTGGTTTCTTACTTCACTGGTCCTCGAGACGGATCTCAAGACAGCGGTGCCCATGCCGCGCAGCCAAGCGTGCGTGTGCCAGCCCTGGTGAGTAGTGCTCTCACACAAGTAACGTTTGTTACGCTTGTGTTGTGATGAGCTTTTGCCAGGCTCACGTTACGCAGTGTGTCGCGTGGGCATGGTGGTTGGATACTGGAGCCATCTCCGTTCATGTAGGCGGTGTGGCTCATCCCTTTTGTCCTCTGAGCAGTTATTACACAGTGTGTAGCGAGTTCTCCTTGCTCTGCTCTTGCACAAAGGCTTCTGAACAAGGCTGAAAGACAATTTTACATCTTTTTGCTGGCGACYGATTTGGCCTCCTAGGAACATCTGGAGTTGTTCCCACCCCCCACCCCTCTGTGAACTTTCAGCCCAGCTGCAGTGATGGTTCAGCTGCTGCTCATGAAGCAGCTTCTGAACTGGTGCAGTTACGGCCCCCGTGGACGATGGTGAGCTGGTTACAATTTTGAGTTTTGTGCATGTGCCAGTTTTAAAGTGTGACTGCTTTATGAGCAGCTGAGCAGTCGCAGGAGTTCCCGCTGGGTTCTCTGCAGCAGYGGCAGGAACCTCTACAGCCATCTGACTCCAATGTGCCTGCGTTTGATACAGACTATAGACAGTTTCCAGCATCCGGATCAAAATTGAGCTTGTTCCTTTCTTTTAAATTCCCTTTGTTGCTTCATGTTTTTAGTCTTAAATGAAACAAACTTTGTCCTTTGTCCTTTCTGCCCTACGGGGTAAGGACTGGAGAGGTTCAGTGGTCACTTAGCAGTGACACAATGAACGTAGGTTTGACAAGTAAGCATACTGCATCTGTAGACACAAATATTGGGAAATTTCCCTTTTTTTTTTTTTTTTAACCTTTTTAACCTCTTTTACTATTGTATCAAACTATCACTGTCCATTAGTCTAACTTCGGGATCTATTTAAAGTTTGTTTATTTTTACCACTAAAGAAGTTTGAAATACGTCAAAACTGTGTTGAGGAGCAGATACTCACTGAGGCATGCAGAAAGGTCTGAACTCGACCCCTAGCATATTTGTGCTTTCAGATCTATCTATCATCTCCTCTTAAAAATTAGATTTTTTTTGTATGAATTTAAATTTGCAGAAGGAATGCAGGGAGAATACTACAGAAGTGTAGCTTGAAGCTGTGTTTATCTTTTTGTGTGTGTGAAGTTTAACTGTTACACATAGTATAGGAGTTGGTAATAATATGAAATACAGCTGTGTATGGTTTRGTGTTGTAGGCCATGGTGCTTCCCTTCAGCGTAAAATGACTTTAGTGTAAAATGACTTTAGTGCTTGCTGCTAATTAAAACTCAGGAAGTATGAAGAAATACTGTGGGTTTTTTTTTCCTTTTACCGTGTACAGGATAGAACACACAATAAGCTACTGACCTGAAAGATAGCAGTGCTGCTTGTCTTGTTTCATCTTGCCCCCAAAATGTTGATGTAGGGATGACTTTTTCCTAAAAGGAAACCAGCTCCCTTCAGAAAGCAGACTGAGAGGCGTGTGAGGCTTGTTGAAGTTGGCCTCCCTCCCAAAGGCTCTTAAAGCATGTAGTTAGGCTTCTTTCCATGCGTATTTAGAGAGGGATGTTTTTCAGATGTGTTAAACTRATCATTCTTGGTGTGTTCTCATGGAATCTCCCACACCCCAAAACCAATCATTTATCTTAACAATGTATATGCATTTAATGCCTACTTTGTTTTTCAGACAATTTAGTCTCTTCATATACATCTTTTTATTTTTAGGACTTCCTTTTTTAATTTTGGAGACATCTGCCTCATTCAGTTTTCGCTGAAGGTTCTTGTCTGATTCCCCTGAGCTTTCTCAAAAGCAGGTAATCGGAATGCTTAGTTCTAAGGATTAGCTGTCTCTGGCCAAATGAATGATTTCTATTGAAGTGCTGCTTACCCAAAACACAAACCATGGCTATCTGCATTTGAAATACAGCTGTTGTCTTTAGGGAATAATTTCTGTTCTTAGGATAAAACTTTAAGTAGTTGAGGGATAAAACAAAATGAAAGACACTGATCTTTTTTCAAAAGCACTGCGGCAATGCTTGACTAGCTGATTTTTTTTTCCAAAACAGAAACTGTTCAGGAGTTGCTACTGTGGAGCCACAGTAGGAACAGAAACAGCTGCTTCAGCCCCTCATGGAAAGGAGTATGAGAACTGCTCAGAAGGACTTCATCAGTGAGAATATGGCCAGCGGTGTGTTCAGGGGCTAGAGACGGGCTCCTAAAGCTGTTGTTGGTAAGTCTGTCCATCTACTATGGCAGAAACAGGTTGCCTTTGTAGTTGGTAAAGACTGTTTCCTGACAAACTCCTCAACTTCTAGAGAATAAAAACAGAACCTACCTTTCTGACATTTAGACAGGATAACGAAGTCCTGAAAGAGATGGGTTTCCTCTCAAGGAAAACATGACATGAATAGTAGTTTTTTTCTGACCCCAACTCACAAAGTCTAGAAATCAGTTTCCTTTTTTACCAAAACAACTCGAGAAGAATATGCACACACCTGTGATTTAAGAGCACTTTATTGTTCTTTAAGGCTACTTTTAAGAAAAAAAAAAAAAAAAAAAAAGATGGCCTGCCAACCCCTTTTTTTTTCCAGGTGAAACGAGGCCACAAAAGAATGGTATATTACAGATTTACAAACACAGAATCTTTCAGACTGAACTGTAGCAAACCTGGCTCTGTGAAGTAACTTCACCATGCATCGTGATGGTGAGTTCAGTTTAGTTTCCTTCCACCTCCCCCCAACCCTTTGGCTTTCATGACATAACTGTGTCTAATATGTTTGACTGGACATAACCACATTAAGTCTTTATTGCCCTCAAATCCATTTACCTATCTCAGATAAGTAAATGTAACCTTGTAAAACAGCTATTATTGAAAATATTAGCTTTAAAAACATTATCTTATTTGTGTTTACAAAGAAATATAGGAGTCACATTTTCCACAGAGTCCAGCTACAGTATTAGTATTTTACTGTTACAATGCTCAGTAGCCTGTAGCAATAACAAACTAGTGGCTATTAATGCTAATGCAGTGTTCTCATTCAATAACTGTGTTCCTGCACTTTTACTGTATTACAGACAAATCTACAACAAAAAAAAGATCAACTTTTTTCTCCAAACAAAAAAAAATGAATGATTACAATAAAGGAAAGGGAAAAATTAAATAGCTACATATCATTAACAAATTAATTGTTCCTCAAAAAATACCTACAAATTTCTCTGTACATTCTTTACGCACAGCGTAACGATGGTCTTAAAGTTACCTATATAAAAAAGTGTTCTTTTAACAATCTTCCTACAGAGAGTAGGGTACTGAATGCCAAAGCAGGTAAGCGTTGACTACCCAGTAAGATGGTAGTGAAATGTGTAAAACTGGGGGCTTGCTTAGGGTTTTTTTTTTCTCTTTTTTCTTTCTTTCTTTTTTTTTTTCTTTTTTTTTTTATCTTTAAAGAAAATTGAGCAGCCACCTTCAACAAGAGTAAGAGCCAATCTTCTGATCTTCTTCTACCCTGCACCTTTTCCAAATTAATTAGCTTAACTTTAAAAAACCTTAAAATAAAAGCCACAATGGACCCAATACTGTAACATAGTCCATAATACATCACGTGTAGTTTATCTTCCAACTAGTTCTAACTTTCTACACTGAACCAATCAATCATTTCAGGTAACCCAGTATTAACAAACAAACAAACAAACAAAAACTAGTTGCAACTGTACTGGGAAGATGGAATGTATGGGGGAGAGTAGTTATACTTAACAAGAAGAGAAGCTCTTAGTACTAGCACAGCTGTGGTTTTATGCCTGCCTCTATAGCCTAATTTCTAGTTAGTAGCTATTAATATAGCAAATGATAATAAATGCAGTAATACCTGTATAAAGTTTTCTAATGGAGGAATGTATGCTGCAACTTGGCATAGGTTTATGAATAAGCTTAAAAAAAATTAAAGATCATATTTCACAAACTGTAACAATCTGTTGTCCAGCCAAGATACGTAATGGTAGCAGTTTCTGCAGCTAGTTAAAGGTGGATTACACAGACTTAGTTTTAGGAAGCAAATTCCTGTTAAGCAGACAGTGCTGCAGACAGAAACAATTACTCAGTCTTGCGCAAAGCTATAGCATCCTGTACCACGCATCATATATTTCTAAACTGCATCATTTGAGGCCTGTCCTGAGGCTGTCCTCTTTTGCTGGCTGCTACTAAAGTGAATATCAAATACAAATATCATAGAGTACAACTGTACCAGCAGTAAGTATATCTAGGATTGTTACTGACAAAAATAAACTAATTCTGAAGAAAAGCTAATAAGTATTATGATTCTTACTGTCTATACATTAATAGATACCAGCTATTTTTCATAAAACATGCATCGTTAAGCACTATTGAACCCTCCAACCTCAGCTCTATTCTAACAAACTGCAGTGTTTAGGAAAAAATGCCCGTGTTCTGTAAATTATGCAGTCCAGTTGCAAGCACTAAGCACCTGAAATCTAAAGAGAGAAAGACCTATAACCTGTATGAGACTTCCCCTTCCAAAGCTGTTTTGCTTTAAGAAAAATCAAACTGATAGAAATGTCATCCTTAAACCCTTTTTTCAGCAGTTTGCCCTCAAAATATTAGCATCTTCCAGAAAGTTGCTATGCAACTTCAGTCCTCCTCCAATAGTGCAAATCATACATGACAGTTCTTTTCAAGTATATACATACAAAATTACTTCACAGAGAGAGAGARAAAAAAAAAGCAATGTAAGCAAACCAGACAAACTGTAGTCGCAAGAAGCTACTAAAGCAAAAAGCATTTGGGTCAACCAACTATGTGTAATGGCTTTTGTGGATTAGCGTGCATTTTTTTTTAAAGGGGCAGCAGATTTGCATCAGAGGTTTCTTTGGTAATTGAGGCAGGAAAAAAAAAAAAAAGGATGCTACATCATATGAATCTTTATGAAATAGTTCCTGCTATCATCTTTAAGGGCACCCTTTTACAAATAAAAAGTGAGTACACAAAAACATGTGTTGAAAACTAATCTCCCCTCCCCCAACACTACTTTAAGCACTGTTCAAAGCTCAGTCAAACCATGCAAATTCACAAACCAACGGTCCTCTCTTCATGAGACTACAGAGGGCGAGTGATTATGATTGACCATGTGGGAGGAAGGGGAAGACTGGCCCCGCCGTGAAGCAGACTCGGGACTGCTGGACACGCCGTCCTTCGCAGCTTTAATCTGAAGCCATGTATCCCCAAGTGCTTTGGCAAAGTGGTCATCGACTGATCCTGTGATGGACACAGAGTTTGCCACTGGCTCAGGCTCCTTGTAATTCTTGCCAAGGCTTCGGCGGAAGTGCTCTTCCACCACTGGGTCACAGGCGGTGGTAGCTAGATGGGGGAAAGGAGGCAGAAGACATGTTATTTCAGTGCAGAATCCTGGCACCAAATACTGCTTTCAGAGTCCGTGTTTTCTTCCCATTTTTATATCATCTATGCCTAAAGCAAGGCTTTAGATCGGACAGCTGGTAGTGAAGGAAGATAGAAAGATTTAAAATGCAGAAGAAAATGAAGCTAAGTGTCTTTGCACTTGTGTGACCTGCACTAGGTAACTATTTTATATACAGTTATAGTTCTCCCTCAGGTTCATAACAGGGTTTTTGTACTGCCACATATTTGATTTCTATGGAAACCCGCTCCCCAAACAATCAYGTAAAAATTAAAATTGAAACAGTTCTTTAAAATAAAAGTCTGCTGATAACAGTCAGATGTGAGAAGGACCCCATCCTAAATTACTGTATGTCACAAGCTGATTCAAGGGTTTCATCTCACCTGACATGCTCATAATAGGAGAAGGCCTGAAAACTGCAGGAATCATTACCTCTGCCTTAGGTACTAGCATTTAAATAGTGTGATACTGTTACAGGAGAAAGAATCTTTAAAAAAGAAAAAAACTTAAAAAAAAATAGGTTTTGAATGGTAAGAGTAATAAATAATTCCTCTGACTAAATATGAGAGATTTGCAGTTTTATAGTTTAGACACATAGGTTGTGTCTCTAAAAGACATCATCTTTCAGAACTGCTTAAACCTGTCAAGCTCTGTGCCATTATTATCGGGCAGGTTTAGCTCAGTTGGTCAGAGCGTGGTGCTGCTAATGCCAAGGTCGCGGGTCCAATCCCTGTATGGGCTGTGCTGAGGGTTGGCCTAGATGATCTCCAGAGGTCCCTTCCAACCTCACCATTCTGTGATTCTGTTCTTCATGCTCATGGAAGGCCTCGRCTGATCCTAAAATAATGCAAGTATCAGGCAAAAAGGCCTTTTCCAGTGACAAGAGAAAAATATTTTCTGAAAACACTTACTACGCCAAAACCCATGTAAATACAGTGGGTGCTCAATGAAGAAGCTCTCTTAAGGCAAGTTTGAGCAGTTTTCTAGAAAACTTCTGACATCTTAGATCTCTAGCTACTGATTTCTCTAAGGGTGTAACACATCCTCCAGGGTCTGGCCATTCCAAAACTCACTTTGGCTTCTTATTCCAGTTTTCAACAAAAGGCTGCTCTTAAAAAACAGAACAACTAACACACACACACAAAAAAAGCTCTACCCCTCTCCAAAAACCCACCCCACTGTGGTCTTTTAGGTTCCTACCAAGCTCATACTGACACATTCTGGTTGGATGCAGCCTCCCTCCTACTTTACTGAACCTGTCACTTTTGAAAATGCTGCGTCTGTGAGGCAGTAGCTGTATGACTTGAAATGAAAAAGGCTCCATTTTCCCCTAATCACACATTGASAAGGAGTGAAGAGAAATAACCTAAGCTTTCTTTCCAGGTACTTTGTGAACAGATTTCATGAGAAGTACTAATTGCACTGAAGGTAAAAAGCCAAAGCGCCCTGCTTGGGTTGCTATAGCAACTGCCCTCTAAAGCTGGGTGCCYTATCCACACAGAGACCAGCGGCAGGTATGTGCTTTGGAAGCGTATTTGTAGCTACAGGAAAGAAGATTTTTCAGACTGCATCTGAATCGTAAATGTCTACTGACTACYGAAAGACACACTATGAAAACTACAGCACCTAAAATAATAGCGTGGTTGGAGCGGCGGGTCCTGCCTGTTTGCTGTTTGGCAGTTAGACTAAAATAAATGTAATGACTTATTTGGCTGTTCTCTTTTTAAGCCTTTCATGAAACGGTACCTCCCACCGTGCTTAGTAAGACTGCGGAGGGGCTCTGTGCTGGTGTACGTCTCTGCCCAGGCAGAGCGGGTAAAGAAGAGGTGCGTATTGCTTCACCTCCTTTGATTCATACACCAATGCCCCTGCAGTTGAAGCTAGCAAAAAAATCTTGTTCTCCACAAATTCAAATCAAGCAGTTACACTGCTGATGTGCAACTTACTGCTAGACGGTCTTCTGTAGGCAGGCACTGCTGAACCACAGCCACTGTGAGCAATGGGGCAGTGGGAGAGGTTACAGTTCCGGTTGTTCGCAGAAGCACATGTGATTACAGATGGACGGTTCTAATATGAAAGAAAAAAACTGTCACTCAATAAGGTCATTAGACAAAGGCATTCTAATGGCAGTTCACTGCATAACTACTGAGAGGCACACAAACTTAACAGAATCTCAGCAATGAAATAACGCGTAAAATGTCCAATCCAATAGAGCACATTTACCCCCAAATATTCAACTATTTCCATCTCTTTCAGCAAATAAAATAATGCATTTCCATAATGATTCTTAGTCATTTAAGTGGCAAACAACCATCCAGAAAAAAGACAGTATCAAAGCAAATCGCTGAAAGCATTACAAAGATTTTACACTGTTTCCATTTCAGATTCATTATATATGCAGAAGTAAGCATCAACACCGTAAGTACTTGTCTCCTATACATCCACAACTCCTCCTGATTGCAGGACTTGGAAGTGCTTTACAAACTGCAGATAACTAACTTGTCTCCTGARCATTTAACAAGTTTTAATGGCGTCATTATTCATTTAGAAGTTAGTTAGAATTCCTAGACTGACTGATTCTGTATTCTATCCTTCACCAKAAAACAAGCTGGTAAGGTAAGAAACATGAAAAGCTCCTAACCAAACGTTGCCTAGAAGTACCTCCCTGTTGTAATTTATGTGCCTTTCTAGCATTAAGAAATATCATCCTTCCTCCGTTCTCAACAACACATGCCAAATTCTCCAAAAAAAATGTGTATCTTCCACAAAGGGTAATATAAAATGCACTTATTACAGTTGTTTACCATGTACATGTTATATTGAAGCAAGGCCTTAGGAAAAGAAATGCCCAAATTTCTCCAAATAGCTGAAGGGAGATAACACAAATATTTAAATATATTTTATGATGCAAGGAGTTCATTCTGCTGTGCTCAATGAAAGTTAAATGTCTAAAAGATTAACAGAATTGTTGCAGTTAACACAGTTTTAATTTCTTATCCATTTCACAAATCCCTGCAGCAATCCCACAAAAATCCCAACTTTACCTGCCACCATACAAAGTCCATGAAGAAGGAAAGACCTTTCATTGTTCAGTGGTACTTTAGCCTAGACCGAGTAAGAGCAAGACCCAAGTAACATACATGGGCTTTGGAGGGGAGGTTTAACGTAATTCGTCCAGACACAATGGGRAAAATGCTATTTACATCCTATTGCACTGACAGCAAAGTCAAAAAGTAAATTAAAAAAAAAAATGGCAGTTACTTGATTTCTCTGTATGCAGTTCATACCGTGCGAGGATGGCAGTCTCTGTTTTCTTTCTTTATAGGGGCCAAGATTTTTTGCGTCTGTAAAGTATTGTTTTTGAGAAGCATACATACTTACTGTTCAGAAAGCTATTTCAGACATGCAGGAGGTGGGAAGTACAGAGACGGGTAATAAAAGAGCTTGTCTCAAGAATGCACATATTAACACCACACAGGACTGAGAGGCAGGGATAAGGCAGCTTATGGAATCCCCCTGGTGTGGTCATGTACCGGTACACTGAACAGGCTATGCATAGTTATATGAAAATACTGAGATGAGAAGCTGAGAATTTAATAACTGACTATAGTTGCTGAATAACCAGTACACTGCCTAAAATATAAGTGCCTTTTTATCCTCCTATTTATTAGCAGCTTATGGGAAGATGAAATCCCATTCAACATGTTAACTTAAGGTAAAAATCAAGCAAAGGTTTCTTATTTTCTGTACGATTTTTTTCTTGTATGATTTCTTAATAAGGTCTTACCTCAACATCCTATTTTCCCAAGAAACTAGACTGTAATCTGGCTCAGAATGTCAAAGATAACAGAACAGAGAGAAATCTGGTTATGGGCGGTAGGAATCGGCCCAAGTCAAACACACTAAAATAGTAGAGGGTCAGTGGTGTTAGCTGCCAAATAGAGGAAGAGCAGTAACACTATCAAAGGGCACCAGTGTCGTCAGTGGAAGCCTGTCCCTTCCTCCTCTGTCACCGCTGAGTGCTGAGCGCGTAGAAGAGCTGCCCTGCACAGAACAATAACTCTGGGATCGCTGTGCCAAGTGATGCAAGATACCAGCGACGTGAGCGTAGAGCTAGGTGCTTGGCCTAGCAAACGTAACCAACCATGGTGAAAACCTACAGCAGGAGATGTAAGGTTACACTGCAGCGGAAAAAAACATTCCCAACTTGCATGTAAAAAAGCCCAGCTTCTGAAAGATCATCCGCTTTGCAGTGCATCATAGTAAGGATGGATGGACAGATGGACACAAGAGCTTGAGTGCATGGGCCAGTTCAGTTTCCCACACTGCACCTCATCACAGCCCCGCTAGCTTGCTTCTCCTCTCCGCTTGTGAGAGGAGAAAAGTGACTTTGACATGCAAGAAAACTGTGGCTGTATAACCTCCATGGAGATAGCTTATCTTCAGCAGTTCCCAAGAACAAGCACACTACAAGGAGGCAAGCAAGCAAGCAAACATCTACCTATCCCAGCATATAGAAAACAAAACTATTTTAGAGAAAGTGTAAGTTTATCAAATATCATTATTTTTCTTTAACAAAAATCGTTATTAAACAGCAATACGTTATTAAACAGCAATACAATATTGCTCTAAACAACAGAGGTTCTGCTTTTAGGTCCAGGCACAACTGTGCATACCAGCTAAAATGGCTCATAGACTTCTGGCAGTTTAGATGAACTCTGAAGCCTCCTTTTGGCTATTTAAAAAAAACTAAGATCATTCCACCTTCTTTCACTTGAAAAATTCAATGCAGAATTCTCCTGTATGCCTTCTCCATGGCTTGTTTGTTATCTTGCGCCTCTTCTTCACTAGTCCCAGCAGGAGAGAGCAGGGACAGTGGGGAGGAAAGCACTCGCTCGTCGCCAAGGGGAGCGCATGCTCTGCCTGACACCCTTTTACCTGCGAACCGCATCACTTATTGCCCAATAGGTGCTAGAGCCTCACTCAACCAAGCTGCAACTCAGACTTTTGTCTTCCCAATTCAAACACATTAACAAGCCTAACAAAGCATCAGAAAAAGCAGGAAGGCTAGGAAATCTCTGGTTGGGTACCCTGAAACACCAGCAATTTATACACTTCGAACATACTGAGTTGTGGCATTCATCACGCATTTTTAAAACACATTTTGCCTGAAGAACAGTATTGCCCACCTACTGYAACTCACTGTGCTCTGCTCACGTCTGTGAAGTCCTCGCTGTATCCGCAGCAAGGATTCCTACAACTACCCTGAATTTCTCGTCAACCTAGAAGCCAGTACCTGCTGCCGCTCCACAGAAGTCAGTGTAGGTGTGATGCCAACTGTCCGGGCTGCATCCATGCTGTTTTTGGTCAGTGCTAGAGGTTGATCCATGGTCAAGCTTGGGATTGAGGCATACATGTGGTTGGCGTGAAGGCTCATTGTTGGGGCAGCAGCCCTCTCGATCGGGCTGCGACTCCTCTCTCTGTGCTCCTTCCGATAATCTCCATTGGCAGTCTTGTTTCTGATACATGAAAGAGAAAAAAAAGTCACATAACTTACTGCCTTTGCAAGCTGTAATAACACATGCGACATCAAATCCCTTTAGGAAACATGACACAGTGCATTTTGCTTGGTTTGTGGGGAAGGGTATAGACTCCCCCAGGTTTATCCAACCGTTTTCCTGCAAAGATCTTGCTTTGTTAAGATCAGAAACATCCTCATTTAAAGTACTGCTTATCCAGCTCTGTCTCTTAATACCGCAATATCCTATAAGCATTGCTGAAGCCCAAGAAAAGTTTGTTTTAATGGGAAGACATGGGCTGATACCGGAAAAATGCAGCAAGTCAGGGCACAAAACCACCTTTTCAGAGTAGATGATGAAGGATAAAGCAGAATACACTTCACTTCTCAGAATCATTTAATTATAACTTTCTTAAAAAGAGTAATTTTGAATTATTGCTGAACTGTAAATCTGTTTTAGATAGAGGCACTCCCATCATTAGCCTACCATTCACTGCAGTTAAAAAAAATACTGATTTTATATATAAGGTATTTCAGTTTCTAAACACCAGCATAATCTTGATTAAAGGGAAACTAGTGAATCAAAGGAAACAGAATTCATTCATTTTGGGGAAGGCAGTAGTTCATAATCATTTATCTAAGTAGGCAAGGATTTCATTGGCACCCTGGAACATACCAGTATTTTAAGAGTTAAGATGTATCAAGCCACAATACCTAATGCTTCAGTCTGATACATTAAACTCAGTCCACCTTGGATACTAGAAAGAACTAGGGAAGAAGGCTGGTGCCACAGAAAGCATATTCTGTCTTCAGGGGCCTCTTCAAGCAGCAGCAGCCGCCGTGTCCTCGCAGGGTAACTGTTACAGAAAACCTGTTTACAGGAACAACCTTCAAAAATACTCTGATTAATATAAGGCACAGCCAGAAAAGGAAGAGAAAAGCATTTTATGTAATAATAGAAATTAAGATGTCAGAATCCTACTCAATATTGAAGCAAGTTACCAATGCAGGAAGTTACAGCCCACGTCAGGGCTGAGAAAGGTGCTCGGGAAACGCTAACAGCTGAACGAAAAGCCCGGCCAAGAGAGGGCAACGAGGGACCCTGAAGCCTATGTACAAAAATGCTACAGAAAAAAACCTCACAGGCTTGTACAAATGGGAYAGTTACTTAGCTTTATCTAATGGTTACTTGTAGCTTATGCTGGTTAAAAACGGACAGTAAGGTTACTGTGCCATGAAGCAGAAATCTCCGCATCACGTGGAAAGCTAAACTGCGCTCAGGATCCCGCCGCTGGGGCTTCACGCCGCGCCGCTCCCTCGTGCGCCCCGCTAACCCGGCAGCGCCCCGGCGCTCGCACGGGCCGGCCGCGCGGCCGTGCCTCCCCTCGGGCTTCGCGCGCTCCAAGCGCCTCTTGGGACCCCAGAAACTTGGAGCGTCGGCAGCGTCCCGTGGCAGCGGCTTCCATGGCTTAAACTGCTGTTACTCTTTG
>NW_028186038.1:5260874-5266747 GCF_003343005.1 Rhea americana | reverse complement strand
GGCGCTCGCACGGGCCGGCCGCGCGGCCGTGCCTCCCCTCGGGCTCCCCGCGCTCCAAGCGCCTCTTGGGACCCCAGAAACTTGGAGCGTCGGCAGCGTCCCGTGGCAGCGGCTTCCATGGCTTAAACTGCTGTTACTCTTTGTGAAGAACCTTTTGCCAGTGTTTCTTTTCGCTTCTGTTTAATCAAAAAATCTAATGATTCGGTCTGCTACTGCCCCAGTTCTTACATTAGGGGGGAGAGAGAGACATCGTCCCCCCTCCTCTTCTCCATGCCGCTTGCGATTTCACCTCTCTGTTCTACAAGCTTTTTTCTCCAAGCTGCTGCTACTAAGCTTTCCTCAAATGAAACCTGTTCGCATACCTTCCTTACCCTCGTTGCCCCTCGCACCTAGGAAAGCCACGGTCTTTCTCGGGGTGGGACCCYTGCTGCCGAATCCGCGGCCAGACCTCAGCGCTATTCTTCAGGCTCCTCAGGAGGTTCCTGGTCATATGATTTAGAAATCTGCTGTTGCTGCCTGAATCAAGACCCAGTCGCCATGCTACAGGACAGGGTTAATAGGCTGCCGGGCACACAGTGACTCTTGAGGACCTCAAGACACAGACAACTTACTATCCACCCCAACTGCCCCTGAATATCCACCCCTGCCAACAGAATAACAAAGTGACCTGTAACCCTTCAGAGCGGCCCGCTCGCCCCCCGCTCCTGGCTGTCCCCTTTAACTGATCACCTATCACTTGTTGCAGATCAGCAGTACTGACCATAAAACTAACATCCTTTGGTTTCACAGCTGCCGCTCAAGACGCTCTCTGAAAATCATGCGTTTCTTGAATCCGTCTCTGTAAGCCTGATTGAGGCACAATGTAGCAGCACATGAACCGCCAGGAAATATATTCTCACAGTGTTGTATTTAGTTGGCTTTTGCCAGCTTCGGAACCATTTCAATTCACAAGACTACTGTGCAGTATCAGCACTCAGAAGAAAAACGTTCAGAATTGCATTGCTCTGAGCTAACAGGTATGTGGCTTAAGGGAAGCACAACAGGTCTATTTTTAAAGTACAGTAGCCTGCTCTTAAATTACAGTACTGAGAACGGCTACTGAACACACAACAAACTAATCCTTCACTACCCCTTACAAAGCAAATACAGAACTTCATAAATAATACGTCTTTATAGATTGCTTTTGTACCTGGGCAACAGCCATGAGATAGCCTGGTAAATAATACATGAAATAACATTGCTAAAATCATTACTCAAGCAATAAAGGCAATACAGTATAAAGATGACTCATTCTTCTTGCTGCAGTGCAATATCTTTGGTGGCTGCAAGCCAAATTCTTACTTTTCAACTAAATATTTCTGCTCTAGTGCAATTTAAATAAGTTTGGAAGCTGCAAAACCAAATCCAGCTACTGTAGATGCCCATTTTTCATTACCTTGAAGAAAAAAATCTCTGTTCATAGTAATTATTTTTCCTTTTAATAAGCACAGGTTAGTTTTCAAGGGAAGAACTTTGTTTTCTCCACCAAAAATACATGTAAAATGGAACTAAAAAAATCTAGATTAATCCCTTTTCCTTCTTTAGAGCTGGAATTTCGAATTCTAAGTGCTGCATTTATGTTAAGAAAAAAAAAATCTGTATTCACTGCTCTTCACCTTTATATAAGTAGGTAGTCACAGCTGCAAACACTGGTGAATTGGTAGCTTTTGCTTTACTAGAATGAACGAACTTWCTATTATTATTTTAGAATAAGGGACCAAGAAAAAGGGGAACAGGATCAATCTAAAGCTGGGAAGTATTGCAGTCCTTCCCTAAAGATGCCTAAAATGATTGAGTCATCTCAGTAATCTCAGCAAAGCACAGCCTCACCCTTTCTGTAGGCAACTAATTCTCTCTGCCTAATTTAGAACAATTCCTCTTCCAGACAGGGAACAGTCTTCAAAAATCCATTTCTCAATTCATCTACCTTAAAATACACAGAGTCTTGGCAAAAATTAAAAATACCTGAAGCTTCTACTTTGTCATCGGATATTATTTGTTCTGAACTCAGCTCAAAATTTTACAGTAGCATGTAGAATAGTAATGTGATACCTCTGCCCTTGTGAAAACATAACAGCACTTCTGTGTCACTGTTATTTAAATATAAATAGCAAATCCTACAGACATCTGACTGCATTTGTAAAACAAGTATACATGAACTTATTTATATGCAGAGTATTCACCGATTTCCAATTATTAAAATAATTTAAGTTTAAAAATGTACCTTTAAAAATAATTTTCTATTAGAAATTCCTCTATGCAACTCAAAGTTTTCTGTTACAAATTCTTTTTCTTAACTGAGAAAAGTCATCTGAGAACACTGGTATTTTGTTTTGCTTTGCTTCTCAATCACAGCTATTGAACTTCTGTTTTGGATAACTGATACATTCTTGTTTTGGTATTAGGCGCTTTGTCTGAAGGGGCAATCAGAATTGCAGGCGTTACCTGTATTTCACTGAAGTCAAGTAGCTTAAAACTTCCACTGACCTGGTGCTGCGATGCAGCTCTTAGTTCAAACACAAAGCCAGAAAATTACAAAGGATGATTTCTGACCACATTTGAAAAATAATTTCAAAATACATACTACAGATAAATCCAGCTGTCCAAACAGTCTGCTTTACCATCCCCCAGTTCCACTTTGCTTTAAAGATCACCACAGATAACTCTGGACTCCATCTTCAGTGGTGAATACGTCAGCGTCTCTTTACCGGCTGAAAAAATAACTGTCAGCTAGTGGCAGTGGCAACGTGAGGACACCTCGGGCGGTGGGACAGTCCTACATCAGCCACGCACATGACCCTCTCTTCCCTTTTCACAGAGAGATTCAAGCTACTTACAGTTTTATTTTAGCAAAATTATACATGACTCCAACCTTAAATTCATTTCTGCAGCACTTGAAAAACAGACATTGTTTTCCATGTTTCTCCCGAATGAATCATAACCGAGGCTCCAGCACTTACCAAGCGTCATGTGCTCGGATGGATGTCATACCCAAACCACACACATCCTGACTGCTAGCTGAAAGCCTGCTTCAGTGTGCTTCCAACCCGTGTTTGTTAATTGAAAGCAACGTCTCCGGCCTCTGCAGGAAGCAGTTCAAAAGGCAGATAAAATAATTTGTTCTTAACTCTTTTTTCTTTTTTTTTTTTTGGTGAAACTTTTAAATGCGGCTGTTCTGTTCAGTGGCACAAAGCGCTGGTAACTCACAGCCATCCTACAGGAACAGACCAACTCTGCCAACTGTTTAAGGAAGAGGAAAAAAAGAGGCCCTCTGAAGGGGACCGTGCTGCCTGCTCCCGCTTCCAGCCTGCGGATTCTGGAGGAACGGATGCCAGAAGTATTACTGTACCTCCAAGTGAAGAAGTCACAAATGTTTCACACTCCCTTTGGCAGAACTGGAGATCTTACTTGAAATGGTTGTACTGTCGGAGCATGTTTCACTCACAGAAGGAGCAAGCATTCACTTACAGGGCTTTTTAATTAGCCTCTGTGATGTTTTTCATCATACAAATACAGCGTATAATATTGCTGAAAATAAACTTTTTCATTTGTGTCACAATTCAGATATGATTTTAGTATTTTCAGCATCCTTAGTAACACTCATTTTCTGACATTTCTACTGTACTTACTCATGAACTCTGAGGTCTGAAAGTGGATTGCTGCTTTTGTTAAGGACTACTTTAACATCAATTAACTGATGTAAGATCTATTTTCAGCATGAGGGAGATCCTTTCCTCCAAAAGTCCCCATTAACATATATTAATTCTGTTACTGTGATGTGAGAAAACATGAACTTAAGTTGTCATTTCAAAATATTCTGATAAAGATCCAGAGCAAAAACCCTAAGTGTTCCTTACTCAAAATTTTTAGGCAATCTAACTAAAATCAAACAAAACCCCCAAATACCAGCAGTTTGCTCTTTGAGCATCATCCGATTATCTGAAGCATTCACAACATTAAAAAAATCCGCACGCTAAAAGCAGCCCAATACCCTGGTCAGAGCGGGTCTGCTTTGAATGGCTCCCACTCAAGTACATGGCCCTTCTTCGTGCTGTGACTGACCATCCCATCCTAAGTAACTTTATGCTTGCCTGTTATTTGGAGTAGCCCTTTCTTTTTCTGGCTTTGTATTCCATCCTAAAAAGCCTCGAAGTAGGCAACTTGCAAAAGATCATTGTTTTTGCAAGAATCACTTCCTCCACAGATTCTGGACTTCTGATACGGTTTCCTGCAAAAGATAAAGCAAACCTCCCTGTTTTGGCCACTGCTGTTATTTAAACATTATTTGTGCAGTGTATTCTTCTGGAGGAAATCTTTTAGTCCAAACTAAAATGCCTGCTCTGACCAGCGCACAGATAAAAGGGAAACTGCTGTCCTGCCCGGGCCTCTGCGACGCGGACGCCAGGCTGCTGGGGCAGGCGTGCAGCTCCCGGGCTGCTCCGTGCCCGGCCGGCGGCAGAGGCAGGTGGCAGGCTAGAAACGCCACGCAGCAAAGCCGCCGGATGCTAAGCACTGCCTGGCAGCTCCTCACTCCTCGCTGCCTCGAAAAGTGCTTTCGTTCTTCCCAGTGTTTCAGCCTGAGTGTTGGGTTCAGCCAGGAGAACTGAGCGTCGCATCTGCACGCGTTTGGTAGGGGCCCGCAGACCACGTGCCCTGTATGCACGTATTTTGTCTTCTCGGCTCTCTCTGCTCCTCTGTAACCAGAATTCTGCAGTTCCTCCCCTCAAAAAAWTTCAATTCACATTTTTTTCACATTAGTGCTTCAGCCAGTGGAAAGCCATTTACCATTTAAGATGAGAAGCTGACTTAAAATAAAACCAGCAAAACAAAAGAAATGGGATCATCTATAAAGCTAGGTCAGGCTTTCCAAACCTGTTCTAAGCAAGACATTCAGAGTTAAAACGCKGGACGGCACAGCTACTTGCAAACACAATCAACCAGTAGATTAAATTGCACAGCAAAAATATGAAACTAATAATAAGCTGTAAAATAGCATAAAGAAATGTCTGATTACTGCCTGTCTGCACCAAGCAAAAATATTCAGAGGCACTGAAAAGCCTGCCTTTCCTGATGGCTTAATATTCACAAGTATGAAAGAATGCAAGAGAACCAACCACATGATGTAACATCTTAGCCAAAAGCCAAACCCACAAAACTGAAATCTAGACCTAATGTACAGTAAAATCAGTTAATACAATCTCAGATCCGACTTTATTATTTTTCTCCCAAGAAACATTTGGTTTTTGTTTGGTCTTTTTTTGTTCCAAGAAATATCTGCACACTCATAAAATTGTTTTAAAAGGTAGCACTGGGTGCTTTATAATGTGTAGCATTCATTCCATGCATAAGTAAAACTCTAGGATTTACTAAACAAAAAAGTATTTCACTGCTAGAATACACACGTGCAAGCCAAAAATTACAACAAGGTTATCTTACCGCAATARGTATAGGTTGCAGGTTACCTCTAARAAACAAAAACTGTAATTCAACAGGAAAAAACAAACAAAAAAAYCTCCAGAGTCTCTGCTCACATGCTGCTCTGCCCTGCACTGCCATAGCCTGCTCACTCAGCTCCAAACCTCCTAAACTTAGCCTCCGATTTTGTATGGCACACCAGAGGGCTTATAAAAATAAGTACCACGTGTTTTTGAAAAGGTTATATCTAAGGCTATGCCTGAGATGTAAACTACGTATGTGAACATATAATAAATATCTGGAAATATTCTGAAATGGCAAGTGATTTCCTTCATTCTGCTGAGGTATCTGTAAATATGAACTAGCCTGTTAGGAAAATTAAAACCAACCAACCAACCATGCATGTGCACACACACACA
>NW_028186038.1:5257568-5260822 GCF_003343005.1 Rhea americana | reverse complement strand
AAAAAAAAAAAAAAAAAAAAAAAAAAAAAAAAAAAAAAAAAAAAAAAAAAAAAAGATGTATCATTATGGCTATGATTTCAAGAAGGTAAGCATGAAACCATTTTACCATTTCATCTCTTCAAAGTGTTGTTAGACTGTATCTTGGTGGAAACTACCAGCTGACTATGACTCTGCTCTGACTGGGAGTTTTCAAGGATCAAAGACAAGAAATGTTCAACCTCCTGCCAATCTTGTTAGCAAAGAGAAAAACTTTCTAGTCCTCTAACCTGCAACATGACATCACCAGCTTCCCTCTCCTAAACTAATGCCAAAGTCTGTCGTAGGCACAGCACATTGCTTGGAAAGCAGAAAGAAGTAAGCAAACTTTCAAGCTTTATCYGAGTGAGCCACCTCCCTGCGCCCATGCCTTTCACTCTCTTTCAAAGAATGACAGTAGCCCCAGGAGTGTGCACAACGCGCCAGCAAAATGCACAAGTGAAGAACTATTTCTGCAAACTGTGAAGACATGAATGTTTCAGAAGCTGAAGCAGACTGCAGAGAACACAGTCCATCATCAGAAAACAAAAGACACAGGCACTGCAGAGATCACCTGCTTGGACGTCAATCACAGTAAAACTGCAGAGCTCACGCAGACCAATGCAGATGTCACCCTTAGTCCTAATGCAGGTAGGTAGATAGGACCCAGAACTAAGGTTTCATTTCTGGCTCAGAAGCAAACTATAGAGAAGTCATCATAGTATCTGGGTGGTTGAAGGCTCAATAATCTTGCCTGAGAAAGTCAAATGAAGATTGTGAGAGGAGCAATCCCATGTTTATACCTAGAGTGCAAGTCAGACTATTGCATGTATTGGGATCAATAAAACACAAACTAGAAAGGCAAGACACTTCTGGCATGGAAACTAAAAATATCTATGCAGAGGTTTAACCTGTTTCTTGTCTATAAGGCACTTTGAATTGCTTGGGAGAGGGGGAAAAGACATCCAGAAGGACAAATAATTAAAGATGAAGTTAAAGGGATACTCCAAACGTTTTTTTCCAAATTTCTACCAGCAGGGAGGAGAACCTGACAGTGTAAGTAAAGAGTGAAGAGACCTCCAGGAAAACAGCTAAAAGGTCGGAGGGGTTGCTGGAAAATTCAGAGACAGCTGTAAAATGATTAATTTGTACCCAACTGCAATGCCCACCCAAGCACCTCTAGCAGGCATTTCCTCTTGCATTCTACCAATTCATGCACTGGGTCCTGTGCAGCTTTTATAATTTGACCATGTTAAGATCCTTTTGAAGTCCAACTTGGCTCAGGCAACAAATCTTTTATACTGAGTCACTGGAAAATACTGTAAAAACTATTTATGATCACACAGAGAAAATTGTGGGCCAATGTAAGGAGAAAGCTTGCACATAAAACACACACAGCAGTGGGTCATGTCCTAATGCAACAAGATTAGCCACATATATGTATGCTCAATACTGCCAGGGTACATCAGGCTGCTCTGCAGGCTCTGGGAAACTTGGTGGTGTTGAAACTGTGGTGAAACTGTGCAGAACTGTCAGGAAAAACAAAAAATGACAGTTACATTTTCATACAGTGTGTTCTGGGCTGTCCCTTACACTATTTTCTACTTTTTGATTTGAAAAAAAATCAAAATTTCCTTTGTCACTTAAAATCTGTCACACAACTATTTTCATATGAGGGAATAAACTTCAGTCAATCTGTGAGCCTCAAATTCTCAAAAGTCTATGGGATTTTAGTTAGTTCAATCACATAAAAGACTGCATCAGGTAGGGTCTTAGAGTGGAGGAACAGATTTAACGATTCTGTCATATAGAGGATGTGGGAAGTAAAAGGCACCAACAGCACGAGAGCGGGCAGCAAAATCTTTAACACCGCAAGCCGCTCTCAGAGACCAAGGTCACAGTGCTGGAATCAGCTGTGTCAGCGTGACCACAGGTAGGGTTATACGTTCCTTTTCCACCTAAAATTTGAACAGTCCTTACAAGATAGAGGGAAAAGGGCCTATACTGTTAATACTTAGAAGTTATAGTCTATCAGATATACCGTGTAACATTAGTTAATGTGAAGCAAGGAAAGCAGAGAAAGTACATTTGTTCACCTTTTAGTCAGAAATTTAAAGAATGTTCACCAGGCTTTAGACTAAAACTTGTGTTTTAAATCAACTGGTTCWAAGAAACGAGGTTTTTCATGGGCTGTTTTATAAAAGGAGTAAACTTTTCTTTAAAACTTCATTGCAACTGTTTGTAATTGCTAATAAAACTTGAATTGCTGAAATCTCCAGAAGCACTGTAAGTACTGTAACAGCTTCACTATACTTGCACAACTATTCATACTAATACAATAAAATAATTACTTTTAAAAGCTGATCACCAAACCAACCACAGTAGGAGCAGTTAACAGTGTATTCTCTAGGTAAGGCACCCAAGCTAAAGCTGGCCAAACTCTACAGTATCATCTTACGGAAACTTCTAGTTTAAGGGAGACTTCAGTTAGAAAAGAAAGTCACAAGCAAAAATGTTTTGTTTCCTCCTTTTTAAAAGGCTGATTCATGAATATCCAAAGTTGCTGATTAAAATTGCGTGACAATATGATGTCGGAAGCATCATTCCTTCTCACCCAGACAGCAAAACCAAGTCACGCCTGTTCAGCTCAAATACACACTCACGTACACCCAGCAGGCGCCCGCACAGCCCAGGACAGCCCGGGACAGCTAGGGCAGGACCTGGAAGGAACACATGAATCCACCTTAATCTGACTGCGCTATCTGAGCCCCCCGTTACTGGCACTATAGATATATCTGTGCTGCATTAAAGACGACACGAAGCAGCAGTTAGGATGCTCTAAGGCTTCTCCCAGGATGTTTTGCAATTTTTTCTCATGGCTCATAAAATCCATCCAAACCCCTCTTTTTCCAACCAGGTATTTTACACTCAAGTCATTGCACTGAAACGCGTGAAATCCAGCTCCCGGGCCTACACAGGCCTGCAGGTACGATAAGCAAACACGCCCGGCCTGCTTCCGATGTTCACGTGCCACTGTATTTCAGGAACAACGTTTCCACTAGGAGCGAGAAACCCTGGAGAGCTGCTGAGCGGCGGAGCCCGCTGCCGCGCTGCAGGCGCTAGGTAAGAAAGGCGAAGGGCCGCCCGGCCGCGCCTGCTCTCGGGCGAGGCCCCGGCGAGGCGCCCCGCGGGGGAAGCGCCGGCCCGAGCGAGGTCAGACCCCGCAGGCCGGTGGCGGC
>NW_028186038.1:5190394-5257098 GCF_003343005.1 Rhea americana | reverse complement strand
GGGGGGGGGGGGAACCAAAAATCCTGGCTGCCGCATGAAGTGCTTACGTGAAGGGTAAAGATGGCTCCTGGCTGGCTGGAAAGGGCCAGGGCGATGCTTTCCACCTTTCAGCACTGAGACATAATGCCATTTATTAGGAGTCAGCACTCAGCAATTTTGCAGGAACGAGTTAAAGGCAGTTCATATGTTTTTGCAGCACATTACAGCATGAGGGAAAATGAAAGCAGACTGTCCAGTCCAGCGATTTCAGTCTGGGGGAAAAAAATGTAGTATTCAACTAGAAATTAATGTAACGTTTTATTCCAACTCTTGCCCTTACAGAGTCATTGTCTATAGCAACCGTGTCCACAACATCGCAATTCTCAAGAGTGCAACTTTCTAGTAAGCGGTACATCTGTCAAACTGCAGGAAACATCTGGGAAAACGGTTAAATACAAAGAACCAAGATTAAACCTTTGTTCCTGTATGTTTAGGATACACACCTAGAGTGTGTTTTTAAATGCATATTCTTTTCTTGCCTCTTGCTTAGGAATCAGACCCTTGCATCGGTGCTGAATCACCCCAGAGTAGATGCACGGTAACTTAYGCGATACATTTCCCCCTATGAAGCTGCGGAACGGCCCCTCGGGTCGAGAGCCCCACTAGAGCCCCAGGGATTCAGACCGGGCTGCCGCGGGCCGCGGGCTTCCTCGCGAGCGCAGGCCAGCGGGCGCGCGGCTCAGCTGCGAACGCCTGGCCCGGCTGCTTCACCTCTCCAGGTTGTTCGGAGACTTCACACGCAAACGGCCGCAGCAGTTTGCGCTCCTCCAGCGAGGAGGAAAACGAAAGCGGCACACTTCACGCTGAAGTGCCACGCTGGAGGCAGCTAGCCAAACGTTTCCAAAAACGCAAGAGACCAGAACTAACACTGCCTGATTAAGTACTTCAGCACATACTCAAATCTTGAATGAATCTGGTCTTTTTGCTAAATATTGATATGCAATCAATCAATCTTTAGTCCTGAAACCGTCCATAACAAGCACTTCCCATAGGCAGGACTAGCCTCTGGAGTGGAAAGGCACCAGGTACTTTTTGAAATTCTCACTYGGATAACAACTTCTGTAAAATTCAGATACTGTTAAATATTAACTCAAGAGACATTAGACCTTACAAGTCAGTCTCTGGCGGTTCAATTTAATCTACATTTGCTAGGAACAATTCAAGAAGTTGATGCAGTGACTGGCATTAAGAAGATAAGCTTTTTTTTTMAGCATCCTTCAGAAATGCATAGGAGAAAAAAAAATTAGAAAAGCAGGATTGCTGTGAAATCATTTGTGTTGATGTAATCAACAAGAGCCACATTGTAACAGTTCTGCTAGAAATATACCGAATTTCAGCTTCAACAGGATCCTTTGGAAAACACCAGGTTAATCCTACAATACTTTAAGGCACGTTCACGACAAGATAACYTTTAGTGAAGATGCCTGCAAGCAAACGAGACACATTTGGGGAGTTCTGGGTTGTGGGTGTATACTGGATTTCTTTTTGATTCCAAATTGTCGTAATAAAATGACAGTGTAAACATATTTCTTAATACTACCTGAAGTTTGGACCCACAACTAAAAAAGCGGTAGCTAGCAGYGAAGAACATTTCCAAAAATTCTCACATCACCTCTATGGCCCAGTTCTAAATCTTTCCCAGGCCTCGCTGGGGCTCAGCCTCCACCAGAACGGGGATGTGATTTTCTGTGGCCCATYTGAACCCTGCGTTCTCGGCAGGGGGCAGGGAGCAGCAGGAGGAAGGCAGAAGGGTCCTCCTCGGTAAGGAGGAGTGGCGTTCACTGAGTACTTCAGATCTTACTCAAAATTGCTTGCTTGGAGCTACTACCACACAACAAGCTGGAAGAGCCGGCTTTGAGCACGAGGCTGGACGCGAGGCTCTCCTGTGTGCCCTTCCAAACTGAATCATGATATGGTTCCATCGTCTTCAAGTCCAGATAACTTTCAGGACCGTTTAACACAGACTAAAAAAAAAAGGTGCCAAGGTAATTTCTACTGCAGTATCATTAAGGTGAGCAAACTCCATGGATAGTCAGAGTAAGAAACTTGTGATATACAAAGCAACTTCCAAACTCCAGGAATCTAACCTTCTTTTATGAATCAGATTTGCCATGATCCTTTACTAAAGCAAAAATGAAGGCACAACCTAGAATTTAAAAATGAACTGTTTGCGTTTGCTTGGTTATGTCCAAAACTAAACATCACCTTATACAATGCAGATTAAAATATCTTATTCATGCACAGACCTTTATCTTTATTACAAGAATAAACTAAATTAGGTCCCACAAATCAAGAGATTATTATTCCTCAAACATATACTTAAATGCTGCATCTTCAGGCCATGAGATGATTTTCATATAGAAAAGCTAATGCCACCAAACTAAATAGGAATTGTGACAAAGAGATCGAGAAGAAAATACACCATTCACAGCACTGTATCTCTACACAGTTCCAAACCCCAAATGCTAACTTTCAGCCTACAAGCTAACAAAAATACTCGTCTCCTTCCAATATAAATTCAGATGGCCAGATTCATATATAATTTTACTAATAGTACAAAAATCTGAATACTTTGGAAGATGTCAGTGACATCAGTTCACTTTAAGTATAGTGATTTGATCCCACAATTTGCTAACATGCAAACTATTTTTAAAATAGCTACACTCCATCTATAAAGTACCAGCCTTAATTGCTCCTTGTACAAATGCAGTCAGAAGTTACGTATTTGCTAGTTCCTAGTAAAAATCAGAGAAGCAAAAGCAGACCAGTGTCATTTGTTTTAAAAAGGTCTATGTTCTTGGATTTTCATCATTTCATTTGCTACTTGGCAAACAAAATGCCATGAGAAGAAATTGTTATCRGGCTTCTCAGCTCCCTGCAAGGACTCTTAAGGCAGAAATGATGCCTGCTGGGAAAAGGCTGATGTCAGCTCTTAAGAGCTCCCTGCAAGGATAAGGAGGCCTTTGTTTTCAGCTGAACTGTGAAAATGAGAAAATGCCTCCAGCCTGACAAACAAGAAACCCACATAACATAGGTCAGGCTTGAGACCTTTGTTTAAAGGTACACCACACTCCATCCACATTACACTTGCATCACAATACCCAGTTACAGTTAATTTTACACAGGAGTTGCCATGAAATACTAAGCATATCTGGAAATTCAACAAAGAAGCTTCGTTTGTTAAGACAGACGGGTATAGCTCTCCAGCCATTGCACCTACACACAACGCACTTGTAATTCTTATATAAATCAAGTTCCTAATTACTCTTATGTAGATGAAGGTGAATTTTTAGTGAAGTCGTACGAAAACAAAAACACGTTCCTACATGATGCTTAAAATAAACCAGCTTCTCCTTTACAGAGCATCAAAAATAAAGTACAGTATAGAGCACACTTTAATTCAGCAAGATTATATTCTTAGCAAGTGCATTTTAAGCAAAACATTTGAGAGATACAAAAGAAAGTGTGAAAGGCGATTAAAGGATTTTATATTGCAATGCATAGGAAGAACCACAAGACACTGCCAGTAAGGTTTTAAATTGCAGTGGGAGTGATTCCTTTTTCCCCAAGTGGAGAGTTTATGGGTCTAACCTTTATAATCACAGAAATACAGAAGCTATAGCTATATATTATATAGCAGAAGCTATATAATAGCAGTCCAGTATACCACCAGAAATAAGTAAAAGCAGCTTCACATACCGATTTTTAAAACTGAATCTGCAAGGTCTCAAAGCTTATTTCATTATCATAAAACAGAGAATTAGTTCCTCTGAAAAACGGAATCTTTCATGCATTTGTTCTGTGCATGGGAATTCCAGTACACATTTTAGAAAACATAGTAAGATTGCTACGATATTTGATGCACTCTACCCCAAAGCCCAGTAGCTGTTTTTCTTTTCCCATGCTAAAATAAACACACCTGAGCACAACTCTGAAATAACCTAATCAAAGAAGGTATTTTAATGCAGCAGGGAGTTGCACCTGAGAAGGGAATATCTCAAAGCATTCAGTTCCAAAACAAAAGGCTGGCAGCCTTCAATTTCTAACAAAACATCCCAAGCACTGAACTGGATTCCTTCCCAATCTGATTCATAGTGATTGAGATGCTAGTGTACTGTAACCTACGAGTTAGCACCAAATGGCTAATAAAAACATTGTACTGATTTATAAAGAACCACAGTGCACAATTATTATCCTATTTAGTTACCCACAATAGGCTGGTTTGAAGAGGATGAACATACAATTGATTCACAATTCCTCCAAGATAATCACAGACCCAGATGTCTGAACAAGAGATGCTCCTGGTTACAAAGACTTCTGTCTTCCAAGCATTGACATTCCAATGGAAAAGATCTGTCCATTCTGTACATTTACAGTGATGGAAGGCCTTCAGCTGGAGGAGCAGGGATTATTGTGTCCAATGGAATGGAATGCCCAGATTTAATGTCTGTCTTTCGATGCAAAGAAATTAAGTTTCTACARCACACATTTCCCACCTCCAATACAAACTTTTTATAGGATAGTTCTACAAAGTTTGAATAACACACTTCTACTGTTAAAATATAATCTCATAATCATAAAAAGAGGAAAAATCTAAAAAAAACCATTAGAATAAGTAATGTGGGGGGAATGGAATAAAAACCAGAGGGCATTTATTAACTTTTTTGATGTATCTGAAATGCTTGGGTTTTTGCAATATTCACTTCAAAAGGCTAAATATTTTCAGCCAGATCAAACTTTGTAAACAGAGCAGATAAAAGATGGCCTTCTGTGTGCAAGTTAGATTATGATTCATCTGAACCTCATGGTTTAATTGAAATAGATTAAGTCGTATCACATGAACACTAGGCAGATAATCAGTGCTTCTTATTATAAGAATAAAACTTGCACATTTCATATACAAAAATCACGGAAAGAATCTATCTATCGACTAAAAATATACCACTGGAAAAGACCAGACTCTTTAAAAATACCTCTAAGGGGTCACGTGAAATAATTATCTGTATCCTCTAGCTTTGAACTTTGCTTGCATGTGGGTCTGCTGGTTCAGTTTTCATTGTATTTATGGCCTCCAATGTATAAAGGGTCATAATGCATGTTACTGCCAGCTGTGCTTTATTTCATCACTAGCACATAAATTTTTAAAAATCATACCTTTCACAAAATTACATAATAATTCAAATATGCCATAAAATTCTTCAGTTCTGTCACATATTGCCATAGAAAAATACCATATGGCTCTTTCCAATACCAGAATTTTCAGTGCCAAGGAGAGGCTATCAATAGTTAAGTTTTTAGGAGAAAGAAAAAGGTAAGTCTCTTGCTGCTTGTGAGCTTTTATTGTTTTGCATTACTTCAGTGCTGAATTCCCGATTTGTAACAAATTCCAAGACTGCAGACTACAGGCCCAGCCTCTGACTAACACTATGGTGATTTATTTGAGGATAAATACCTCTGTCCACATCTTATGACTGAACACAACAGTCCACAGCAGAGTGGAATGTGAGGAATGCAGAGGGCTGTAGGAGCTGAGGCAGCAGGGAACAGCATACAGCTATCAAGCTATCAAGCTGCTGAACCGCTCCAATCACTTCCTCCAGTCAAGAATGAAAGGAATTCTCCAGGCTGCACTTCATGCCAACCAGACCTGCATTCCCAGGAATGAGAACACAGCAAGAATGGCAGCTGATGATTACCCAACACATGGAACTAACTCATCAACACCTTACCTGTACAAAAAATTCCACATCCAACTGTGAGAGCTGGAGTGCTATAGTATAAATAATGTTTAGCAACAACTGCAGCTTGCCCAGTTGTCAAGGCAGACTACAGAGCAGCTGGCTCACAATCTCCTGGCCTCAGAAAAATGCAAAGCACTTTTGTTTCTCCTCCTTCTAATTCCCCACCCTCCATCAGCAGGATACAAAGTTCTCAGGGTCTGCAGATGCAAAAGAAGCAGATTACTAAGAACAAAAACTCCAGTATTTTACAAACTGCAAGATGAGTGTAAATGTTTTGCTATAAATAGTTGAGTCAGGCTAATTCCCGTTACTTCGTGTTGCACGAAAACAAAGCAAAAAGCCATGTATCTAATTATGCCAGCCTTTGTGCAGATCTTCCATACATACTAGAACAAAGGAAAAGTCTAGGCTGAAGTCTGACATACAATATTTTTAGCCCACACGAAGATGTAGAAGATAGCACTAGTTTCTATGAACCACAGGTATTAAAAACAAGACACTTACAGATGCGGATTGAATATTCGACTCATTTTAGAAACGTGTTCATTTTCACAGTCTAKCTCATCATCCCCTTGGTCCATGCTGAGCTTTCTCTTGTTGGGGCTGATAGGAGGAGGGCCTGTTCGATGGTTGGTTAAAGCAGAGGATACCGGAAGAGACTGCATTCTGGGCTCACCTCTTAGAGCTGCTTCACCTACAGGAAGAAGACAAGCAAGAATGAAGATAGCAGGGAAAACAGGTAAAACAGCATGCTTTTTAAAAAACATCCCTACAGAAAAAATATGCAGAGTAAAAAAGACATATGCTACGCCGGGTGTGTGCAGGCACATTCTACACATGGCTGTGAGCTAAATGAGGAATCGTATGCTGTATCTCAGTGCTTTATGCTGGAATACAGTAACAGTTGAAAAAAGGTAATGCAAGAGGAGTTAGCTCATCCCAGATGAGTTAAATGGTCACGTTAAAACATCTTTCTAATAGTTTTGTTTATTCAGAAGCATTCTTTCCTACAAGCTGCCATCCTAACACTGAACTTCCCTTACCTCATTCTGCAAAGCATGACCATTCACAACGGAATACGCTTTGTTCCCTTTCTTATGGTTGTGGTTTTAAATTCCAGGACTACAGTTCACATTTATGCCAAATACTCAAGATATAAAACTGAATAAACTGAAATTCTTAAATTATTCCTTGTATAAAGAGCTGTCCAAAACAAGCATGTCTGGTATATAACTACACAAGGTAAAAATCAAGGAAAAAAATTGAACTTGCTGATGCAAGTGTAAATTTGTCCTTAAATGTCCTTCTCTATGGTTTTACACTGTTTGTAGCAATGACCAGAAGAACACATTTCTTCATGAAACCATCATAAAACTCCAATTCTAAGACAGATAATTTTTGATCATGCAGACTGGTGGCATACCGAGTAGATCACACATTTTACAGTTTAAGACTTAGCAGAAAATGCCATTCACAGTACACAGGAGTTTTATATAAATAATTTCAGAAATGATACAATTAGCTCCTAAATGTACACATTCACATACTATTACCAAGTATGCATTAAAATTTGACTGTAGGACTTTTCTGATTTCAATTTAAATGTCTGACTACTGGTATAGCCTAAACGAAGGACGGTTCTGCCTTTCACCAACAGTTACAGACTTCACTGAAACTCCTTTTAGCTAGTCTATAGTGACTTCATAGATATCTGAAGATGTTAATAATTTGCTTTTGAAACTTTATAACTTTTAGAGACAAGCTAAATTATCAGTGTTACCTTTTCCAGTAACGTCCCCAAAATAGTCACTTTTGTTAGACTTTAAAATTTGTATTTTTCCTATGCTGCCGAAGAATTTTGTTTTCTACATAACTGTAATTTTCAGAACTAAAATTAGGATGACGTTAACTCCATCCACAGCTCTAAGGCACCTGAAAAAGGAAATCTTTGTGTGCCACCACACATCTCACACCGTCACTGAGGCAGCTGATTTATAGAACGCTGCCCTAATTCCACACATGACAAATACTATTTTGTTGGAAAAAGAACGAGTGAGAAGAAAACCTCCTGAATGTTTACCAGTAAAAATAAACATTTTGCCAATTCAGTCAGTATTATATAAACTAGCAAATATACAGTGACCTGTAACACACCACAAGTCAGGATTTCTATTAAGGACTCTGGCACCAAATCTAAACTGGAACTTTCCATTTCAGCTCGAAATAGTAAAACCTGTGCTCTACTGCTGATGCTCTGAGATGGACATCCAAACTCCCTCCTGGTGTTTCAAACAAAAGGTTAATTGCTAATCCCCCCTCCAAACACTCCAATGTCACAAGAAACTTTTATCAAGAGGAAGATCTGTCATTTGAAGTAACTGTCGTATCTGTAAAAACTCTATTTTTTTCAACCTTTGTAGTTCATCAGTAGAGACCTCCACCCACGCTGTGCTCATATTCTGACACAAACTGTGTTCAGCTTTAGAAGCAAGTCACAGCATACCAGGTTCTCTCAATGAGCAATCTCCCTCATTTCCATCTTTGAAAAATAAGTTAATACCAATGTCAAAAGATAAAACTTTCATCAGTGAAGGTTTGTGCTACTTTCATTCCACTGATGGGCCCTCCCTCCTGCTCTCTCTGCAGCGCTTCAGATCACTTCTGAGGACACAGAGTCGCAAGTCCTCCGTAGGCACTCAGCTCCCACGGATTGCTCCTGAGCAACTCCCAACTAAAACACACTCGGGCTAAACACCCATGCAAAGCGGACTCTGGTATTTGCAAAAGACAAAGTCTCTAAACTCTGTCTAGTAAGCTGGAAACTTTTCCTTAGCCCCAATCAATAGCTATGAGCCTCATATTATGCAATTATCTTGTTGGGTTTTTCTTTAAAAAAAAAAAACAAAAACAAAAACACACTCAAAAAGACCACCTCTTTTATTGTATGTGTGGTAACAGCAGCATTTATAAATTAACATTGAGTGCAAAGTCTGGCAAAAATACTATTTCCAACATAAGTCAGCAATAAAGAAACACATTTTTGAAGAAATGTAGCAAAGCAAGGAGCTAAGGAAAGCTCRTCAGGTTTTGTAACACGCTTCCCTTACCATAAGGGAACACAGAAATTACGCAGGGCACACTGAGGCCTTCGGGTACATTTGACAGTTCTGGTGTTTCCACCTGCTGCATCACAGGGCCAAAACTAATCAAACAAGCTAAGCTTCAGCTTAATGAGGATGGCAGCAGGGCTGCCCAGGTGAGGGTAGTAAGAGCTCTTACCCAGCCAAGCATGGGGAGGACGGACTGGAAGACCCCAAGCACCTTCRCACGGAAAGCTGTAAGTGGCCAGTCTGCAGCACCCTCTGCAGCCCATCGCGCAGGCAGAAGGCAAGCCGAGAGCAAGGCCAAACACAGGAGTTCATGTTGTCAAGGGGACAGGGACAAACTCTTTTCAGTTGTCCCATGCGACAGGACAAGAGGCAATGGGCAGAAATTGAGGCACAGGAAGTTCCGCCTGAATGTGAGGGGGAATTTCTTCCCTGAGAGTGACAGAGCACTGGCACAGGTTGCCCAGAGAGGTTGTGGAGTCTCCTTCTCTGGAGATCTTCAAGGCCTATCTGGATGCAACCCTGTCTACCATGCTCGAGGTGACCCTGCTGAGCAGGGAGGCTGGACTAGATGATCTCCAGAGGTCCCTTCCAACCTTACCCATTCTGTGATTCTATGATACRGGGTAACAGCATGAGGAAGATACTCCTGCATTGTGTCTGAGGATAAACTATAAACATCTTATTGTATTTGCACTGCAACACAAGTTCTCAAGTGGCCTGAAATGTTGATTAGGGCTAAAACTGCTTTATATTTAAATAAATAAGACTTCTTTGTTTCCCACTGCTTTCCTGCTTACCAAACTTGAATTTAAACCAGACAGAGAGAAACCACAGCAGAGTCTACCAAACAAAATGCTGTTTTACTGGCTAGATTTGTCTCCCCTCTGACCACGCTCCATGGTAACCAGACTCGGATCATACCACTGGCAAGGCAACACTTTGATAAAACAACTGTATTTTATAAAATTCTCCAAGTCCATACTCCAGCCTTCATACCTCAGTCTTGTAAAGGCTTGCCTGCRCTGCCACTGAAAGCACAGAGAGCAAACGCGTTTATTGTGCCTCCCAGGCCTGCTCTCTGGGTCAGCGAGCAGCTGCTCCAAGGCACGCTGCATCTGCTTCTTTCAAGTAGTTCTGCACCCAACTATTCATACAAGTCAGGCGCACACTCTTGCGCGCACACTCTTCCTTTTTTCTTTTTTTTTTTTAATTAAAACTGTTAGGCAACACGATAAAGCACAGACAAGCTAGACACAGAGAACGTGACGTACTGTCTGCTGCGTAGCAGTGCTGCAGGAATACACTCAGCTGACAGGAGTCGCGGCAGGCAGCAAGCATGTTCTTCTTCTTAGGCACTTAGGAGCCTAAACTGAAAGCGATTCAAATTATCACATGCAAACTAAACTATATGTTTGTAAAACAGCATGACTCTTTTCAGACATTTATACCACCAAGATAGTTCTCTGTAAACACTGGATCTTTAACATTATTTGTGTTTCTCTTGCAGTTCAGTCAGCAGTATCTGTGTCCCTACTGAAATGTTCATACAACACAAACATCACAACAGCAAAAGTCATGTTTTTACAAGTGTGGATTTGACAGCAAGACACCAGAGAAGTCTTAAAATATGTCTTGAGAACTCCAGGAGTCACCAAGACTGGAAAAGAAATATATACAATTTTGGCCACTAGCTTCCTTTCTCCCTGACCCAGCAGCTCTGTACGGGTTGCACTCCGACACAGCTACTATATCCTACTCCCCCTCCCAATTTCCTCTCTCCTGCTGGCTATCATTAATCCATAAAATTTGAGCATTAATTACAACCCAGAAATAAAAGGCTTTATCTTTCCAACTGAAGATTTACATGATGCAGGCCTTAAGTTAGTCTGAAATAAAACTCAAGCATTGTCCTTCTCYCTCTGCTCTGCATCTGGCGAGCAGGTTTGCCCCCAGAAGTAACACTCCTAAAAAACTTAACTCCACAAAGAAATCATCAGTTGTGTTGTCTACTAACGGTCCTTAACACTAAGGGCTTTGGTTAAATTACTGTGATTGCAGGCCACTCTATTAATAAAATTGCTGGCATAAGTGTTTAAACAGACTTTAACATGCATTACACCTTTAAATACTTTTTCCAGAACCTCCATGCAGACAAGGTCTCATCACTAAAAAGTTCCCTTGTGTTCTTAGGTCCAGATATTCTCCAGAAACAACAGTACATGAACAGATTATCAAGAGCACCTTTTTTTCTACTAATCCAAGATCAAAATTTAGCCCTCATGACATAGGAAATGTTTCTTCTGAAAAGCCAAGACATTTACAAAAGCTATATATATGAAAAGGACACTAGAAAACAAAACTTTTTATTTTCCCTCCCTAGATTCTAACAATCACGATGAGATTAAAATGCAAATGAATGGATTTATAAACTATCACATGGTTTTCTTTTACTGTCTCAAAGACACAGGTCAGTCTGTGCCAATATATTATCAGGATAAATGAAAAAACTTCAATTCATGAACCTTCTCCTCCCCTCAAAAAAAAAAAAAAAAAAGGAAAAAACCACCCACATGATCCGAAATACCACATACCAAGCAGCGAATGTACTTCCATTTATGAATTCAAGATATCAAAACAAGCTATTAAAACAATAAAACAACCACAATATACTATCACAGAATTAATACATCGGTGCTGTCAACTGACTAGTTTAGGTAATACTTCATATCATGGTATACATTGTAAGAAAAGTGCTATCTCTAAAATTGTGAAATTCCCCTCAAATTAAATCTGCATCAAATACTTAGACTACAGAAAAATCCTAAAAGCACTTATTATTAATACAGATTTACTTCACTTTGTATGAACRAAGAAAATGAATGAATCCATTCAAATTCCTCAGTAGTAAATCTTGTTTCATGATAAAAGATATCCTAAGAAACAGTCACAAATTATACTAATTATACAATTGCTGAATACTTCCATAAACTCCCCCTAAAAAGTTCTTTATGTAAAGGTCATTTCTCATCACTATTTTATTTCTGGACTGTAGTTTTGATAAAAGATTTAAACAAAAAAATTCTTGGAAGTATCCTGCCAAATGCTATAAAGGAAGTCACAGTAGTCCCTATTTGCCTTGTAATATATAAAACTACACCCACTCAGAGAACATAATAAAATAGCAAACTACAGAAATAACAAAAAATTGGTATTAATGAAAATAATCTAATCATGAAATGCTGTTATGAAACTAGACCTTGGAAATACTTTTTTTTATTTTAGGCGATAGAGCTATTTAAGTAGCAAACTTAGTAATACACATACTTGGTATTAGACATCACCAACTTTCTTGCAAGGTAACAAAAAGCTAATTCAGTGACCCAAAAAGTCACATACACATTACAGAAAAATTGGCAAAATCCTGTTCTCATCCGTTTACAAATATATGAAAAGCACTTACTCCTGGAACCAAGCTCTGGCTACCACTGTGCAGAGATATACGCCAGAAAACCCATGGCCAAAAACAAAACACAGTGTTTAAATCGAATACTCTGTTCTGGCTCCTCCAGCTGACCAAGCCTGCCAATGAGGGACACATGATGCTTGACACTGCGAACAAGAACGTAGAACAGTGACCTCTGCACTCACTCACCTCCATCCACTTTTTCCTCCCCTTTGGGTCAAAAAACTGCATGAAGAAAGGAGCCAGAATTTAGGTACAAAGATACCACTTGCAGGTGCAAACATGCTTGCTGGAGGACCCTTTCAAYCCCCTCCCACCCCCCAGAAAAGCACAAAAACCCTACACATTGCTAATCTGAGCTGAGTAGCACAAGCTACAGTACAGTCCACCTTGATAGGCCTTGAAAATACTCTATTTCATAGGAAACACTATATTGTAACAGGCAGAAAAATCTCTAAAATTGCCCACACAAACCTAACTGTAATCATTTATTCAAGTGTAATGTGAAAAAAATGATTRCATCATCTCCCATTCTCTCTCATCATATTGCAATATCATAGCTGTACGAAAGAGTGTAGGCATTCTTCTGGTACTTAAATTGACTTAAATTGACTGTTTTAATTCTACAAACTGCTTTGTTTATAAGACAAGTGAAAAGTCTCTGACTGCTCTAACTCCAGTTGATATACTCTTCACCCCTAACCAAGCTATTAAAGGAGTTTCCTTCAAGTACATTTTTTTGTGTTGAATAAAAAAATAATAATAAAAAACAACAAACCAACCAACCCCCAAATCCCCCACAACTGTAAATACATGTTTCAGTAAGTAGGCAAGAAGTTGATGATACAGAAAGAAGGGCAGCAGATACACCATGAAGGAAGCAGGATGGAACAAATTTTAACGCTCCAGTCTGGCAGAGCTTCTTAATGTCAGAACTCTAATCCTCAGGAATTCTCATTTCCTATGGCAAATTTCAATTTTCACACCTCAGCAATTCTGACGGTGGGGCACTGTTACTTTCCAACCCAAGAGTGGGCTCAGACATAGGTTTAAGTGTAAAGCATGAGACTATGCAATAAATTTGAGCACCTCCTTTTAAAATAACACCCCATTTTGGCTAACTTTTGCAACACTTCTGAGCTTTTTTTCTGCTTAGAGTACATGAATTCAGGTAATTAACAGCTAAAAAAGATTCCAATTAGCTTGCAGAAGATTTAAATGCAATCAAAGCTAAGTTCAACTATTCTCCAAGTAAATAGTGCCAATAACCTGCACAACACTCGTTACTCTGTTAAAGAAGGATTTCCCTCAGCTCAAGACTGAAATTCTTTTTTTGGCTCACAAAGCAGGATTATTCCTAAAGAACAATCCTTTCTTAGCTTTTTTGCCAACTGCCCCAGGAAAAGTATATATGAAACATTTTAAATCAACTAAAATTAACTGAGTTAACACAAATTATCACTGCATCTTTTCTCAATGTTGTAGAGAGCCCATATAAAAGACAAGCCGCTACACTAAGCAGAGCTACCGTAAGCCCAAGTGCAGAAAGCAGCACTGGCATCGGGATGGTAYGACATTCGGGCCAGCTAGCCCTGCTGTGCAATACTGTTTCTGGAGGCAGGCAAGACCGTAAGGAATTACAAAAAAGCAGATCATCCTACAGCAACACATCCTTACGCTCAGGCTAATCTCCTGTGTCAGCATGGTTCAGGTGGGTACCGTCCTTCTTCCAATCAAAGTCATGATAACCTAKATAGTAGTACATAAAGGAAATAGGGTCAAAGAGCAGTCTCAAGCATACTTTAAAACCCACAATGCCTAGCAGAATAAACTAATGAAGGGACAACTGTTAAAACTCTCAGACCAGTCGCTGTACTTCCTATGTAGGAGGCTGTAGATTACTCTCACTGGGTACAGAATAGCGTGACTCAACAAGGGCATGCCAAACAGGATAGAGAGGAGAGCAGGATGAAAAGCATCATGTACRTTCTCTGCAGAAAATGTTAAATTTCACTTTCTTGTATTTCCTTAGAGAACATGACATCAGTATTCGTTGGTCAGCAAAAGGAGGTATGCCCCTTTAATTCCCTTTTAATAAAATAAGCATTTAATGCTATGAGAAATACTGCTGCATCCCTCTCTAGAACACATAGTATAGTAGTATAGCATGTTCATGTGTGTGCGTGTATATATTTAAAATTACATTGCATATAGTTACACACACATTGTGCACATGCATGTTTGTGTTTGTGTGTACGTAACTATATGTAGAGTAACACTGATATTCAGTCATTTTTCTCTCTCAAAGGGCCCATTTCAGAGTTAGATAATGTTTTCTCCTCTCTGTAGTTCAAAACTCTGATAAAAGTTTAGGCTAGTCTCTGTGGGCTAGATCCAAGCCAAGTGGTGAATTTCCACCAATTCTGATGATTCAAGGTAAGGCTCTTCATCTCATTTTCACCTTGTAACCTGGACTGAATGCTTATGGGGTACCTAACACTTGATCAAGCGGGAAATGAAAGTAAGTCCAGAATATGTCATTAAAACTACAACCACCCGAAGTTTAAGCAAGAAATATGTCATAAAGATTCAGTATAATATATTTGCAAAACTGTTATATGACAAACTCTCACATTTCCRATCAGCAGAATTTAAAAACTGCTAGATTAAAAGTTTATTTACACATGATTTTTCAACAAGATAGTACGATTTGATTAAAAAYGTAGTGTAAAACACTATCAGTAAAAATTGCAAATGAAATATCATTGTTAGTCAGCATGCTCAAAACACTGCTTTTCAGAATGATGGTGGTTTCTAGATATAGGTGTTCTTTCTTTTGCCACTCAGCTGAACGACTTACTGGGTAACATAAAAGACAGGAAAGCAGAACTGATCAAATACTAGTCTGGCTTTCAGGAGACATAAACAAACCTAGAAAACTTGCCATCTATTTCAAAAGTAAATCCAAGTCACAGCAAAGTCACAATAGAAAAAAAATGGTGCTTAAGCAATATTTCAACATCCTAAATGATACCTTGTAACCATGCAACTTCATGCAATGAAAAAGCGAAAAAGAGGCAATTCAGTTTGTGAAAGCCCAAACTTGAGTAATTCCTCCACACATTTGCTGCCTTTTTGTTGGACTAGATGATCTCCAGAGGTCCCTTCCAACCTTACCGATTCTATGATTGTGTTTATTGGTGGACAGGTATGTAGATATTCTGGTCTCAGCAACATATGTTCACCTCAACACATATTCAGGCTGATATTTCATGTTCTTAAAAATGAGTCTAAGAAYAGCAAAGTTTTCCCATTTTATCTTTGCCTATATACATCAGGATATTAATGCTCATGTTCTTACCTTCATCCAGAAATGCACCACTTTATCCTGATATATCTAAACTGCCTAATAGTTTGGTTTTCCCAAGGCATAATGGATCTAAACCTTTCTACTGTTCTGCATACTTAAATATTCTGAATTGAATAAATATCATAGAACACAAATTGCAGAGATGAGACACGTGGTTTTACAATAGATTACGTGCCTTGGTTTGCTTTAAACTTTTGAGTAATGCTAGGATAGCACTGCTATATGTATTAAACTCTAGATCGTTGTGCTGGGTAGTCCATGCCTTTTGTGGAGACACGTATAGTCTGGGTCTTCTAAATTAAGTATTTTTCAAATATTAATTTAGAGATTTTTATTTGTAATGTGCTCCTATTAGAGTTAAATACACAATATATCATGTACTCTATTTTCCCTGAGTATTTGAAGGAAAACGTGGTATACAAAGGATAAAAAAATACATATCCCAGTTTTTGGAATTAGAAAATATTTTGAGATACACTGCATGATTTTGTAATAGTTTACTACAAACATGCTCTAGACATCTTTTGTCACATTATTCTCTCTCGCTTAATGTGCAAAAATTCATAGCCTCAATACAAACAAGCATTCTAAAAGAACAAAATATGATATTGCACTTCTAAGCAACRTTTCTTTTAATCTCATTTTATTTTTCCCTAAGAGTCCTCTCCAAAAAGAGAGGATATTAATGGTATATATATAAAATACAAACACAAAAGCACAAATATTCGAAATACATTAGTAATAAACATGCACATACGAGTGGGTGGTTCCCTCTGGAAAGGATCTGGAGAAAAGCAGAGTCACTGCTTAGAACACTATTTTGTGCAAGSTTTGCAAAGCTCAGTGCAGAAGTTCCCAAACTGCATTTCCATTAGTAGCATACAATGACCTCAAACCGGTAAGGGGCCAGGGGGAGGGGAGTCATAAAAAGCAAAGTCCTGGTTACTGCATTTCCCTCATATAGCATTTGGTCAAACAATCAAATGCTAAAAGCTGCTGCTGCCAAAGGATGGGAGAAGATGGTACTGGAGGCAAGCCTTAATAACAGGCACATGGACAGACACACAACCAAGAGCTGCTCCAGCCTTCATGAACGTCAGCATAATCTCTTCCCAAAACGAGGTGAAAGGAATAAATTGCATTTAGTCTAATGAAAAACAGAAGAAACTCCAAATTCATTTTTTCTGCTTTGTGATTTCAATCTGTCTGAAATGGAGTCACATATTTAAGGAGCACAGAGCGCCTTCAACCAAGCTGGACAGAACATCGAAAACTTTAATCCACAGAGTGTCAGAACAATTCCAACCCATCTCCCACAATGAATCCGTTGTAGAGAACAAAACCCCTTTGTCCTTCAAAATCTCTTTTTTTTGGGGGGAGGGGAGGGGAGGAGAGGGAAGGATGACAATTGGACAGTGTAGTCAAGCATCAAGCACCGTGAATCCAACAGTAAACTACATGAGCCACTCAGATGGAAGAAAGATACTGTCTTTACACTAAGCTATTTATGTAGAAAAGGAGGAAGAGAGATGTCAGCTTGCCAATTCCTTATACGAAGATCTGAGGAGTTTTATGGTAACTGGCGGCAGTAACTCAGTACACGAGATATGACAGAGCCAGTGTGTCACACTACAGAAGAGAATGTTTCAAKTTCAACATGAGTCCTACAAAGGCTAAAAAATGTAGATCCTTCAACCCACTGGCTTTGTGTTATTCTAAGAGACAACCCAGTAGTCTTCCACAGATGATGCTCACGTTAGTGTCCCAAAACTTGCAAAATCTTCATTTTCTAGAAAATCCCAGGAAACATTATGCCTCAAGAGACAAGAGAGGAAAGGCTGCCATAAAATTTGTCAGGGAAGATGGCTTTGGTATAAAGAAACATACATTTAAAAATCACAAATATTACTATTCCTCTTTATAGGACTGTCTCCTCCTCCCCAAATCAAAAGATACATACCCCCCAAAAAACCACAGTGAAGAACAAGAACCAAATTAATTATTTCTGTTCCTCTAGCACAGCAGTTTTTAGCCTTGGGTTCACAACATCTAACTAACAGAAGTAATTATATTGATATTTAAACTTGCTAGGAAGAGATCCATGGGAAAACTTTAGGTAATCATGGGGTACAAGACTTTGAAAACTTCTGTTCCAGTAGAAGACTCTAGTTATCAAAAACCTGGTACCAGAGGATGTTACTTCACTGCCTCCTCAAAAGGACTGAAGATAATGGATGTGAATTAATGCTCCTTCCCACTCTAATGGTTAGCACTACTACACAGTGACACAGATTGACAGAGATTGTCAGATTAAAAGAGATGAAAGGAAAGACCATCCTATGGTGTCAAGGAATAGATGGGAATATAGTCTAAATCACAGCTGGACAGTTTATTTCACAGGAAGGAGGGTAGTTTATGGGGCCAAGTTGCAGGGTCACTTCTAATAAATGTTCTCTCCAAGAGGAAGCTCAGGCAGGAAAGATGGAGGGAGGGACTGTGTTTGCTACCAAGAAATTACACACTGACTGGATAGCATTTTGCAGAGACTGCTAGGCACCGAGGACAGGTTTTCCAGAACTCTTGAAAGAACACAAGCATGATTTTTTTTTTTTTTTTTGAAGTTTCTTCGGTAGTCATAGGATTGGCATAGATGAGCAATACCAAAGTTGCACTGTTCTTCTCAAAGATCTTCAATTAGGATTTCATCTTCCTGGCCACCACACCTACTAATCTTTTGCTGAAAWCCACTTTTGATTAATCTAACTCCAAACTTCTTGTTTATTTCCTTATTTCAAAGCTGCAGAAACCACTCATTCCTGACTCACACTCCTTCACAAAACACAGGAAAAATAGGGAAGTGCAGATGTGTTGACAAAAGGAAAGTCATACAAAAAAAAAAAAAAAAAAAAAAGTCAGTTGTGTATCTGTGTCCCATCATTCACATGAAACTAGCTCCACAAGATCCAGGAATTAAACCTCTCACCACATGTTACTACAGTGCTACTCCCCAGTTAATTATGAATTAAACTGGTGTCATCTTGCTGCAAAGAATTCCAGTGTCCATGTCTTTCTGCTCATCTTTCCCCATCTTTCTTGAATGATGCACACCCTAAACATTTCTGCAGATCTCTGCCCTCCACCAGACACTAAAGACATTTCACCCCACAATTAAATATGCACTCTATCAAATACCACTCTGACAGTTTTTAATAAAATTCAACAGTCACTGCAGGGGCAGTGAGACACAATTAAAAAGGTTTTGAAGCACTGCTTTAGGTCATAAATGAGTTATCAGTTTGGCTTTTGCTGAGTCTTACATTGCATGGCCACAGTTGGACAGCTATTTAATTTAAGTTCCTCATCCCCTTCAACTCTTCATCTGAAGAGAACATAAAATTAACTACCAGCATCAGTGCACAGATTCCTTTTATGCAACTCGACAGGGCTCAAATATAAAAGCACTGACCTGCAGAGGTCCTGCAGCTTAAAGAGGGGAGCTTAACACTTTTCTATCCCACTGTTCTTTGTGAGAGCTCAGTCCTTCTGTAAGCTAAAAATACTCAACTACTTCCAGTGGAACAGCTTTCATGATCTCAGGTTTAAAAGACACTACCCTTGAATCCACTCTAGACGAGACACAGTCACTAGATTTTAGCCTGAAAGCTCRTGTTCTACCCATAATTACTGGCCAGGAAACAGGCATATAGTATAGTGCATATATCATCAATCTGCGTTTCAAAATCAGAAGTTTTCTCTGTTTAGCTAATCCATTACAATTTTTATTTGCACATTGCAAAGCAAACAAGTAATAGTATATTTAGGTTACTAACAGATCACAGTAGTGCTTAGCAGCAAAGTATTACAATCAAGGCTTTGTGAATGTTGCTCTCAGCTTTGTGCCTGACYTGCATGAATTTAATCAATTACAACTCCTGTTTGCCCTAGTCTCCCCTCTATAAATAATATAAGTAAATAAACACTGCTATTCCTTAGTGTAGTCAAAGGTTGAATTAATTGCACTTTGCCAAGCACTAGGATTTCTCAGAGAGGCTTAAAATGACCAAAAAATGTACAATGCATTACAGTGAGTGTTAAAACATTTATCACACTTGTTTCTAAATGGCTTGACTAAGAAACATTTCAAAACAAATAACATAGCATTGAATTTACTACACTACAAAAAGAACAAAATACCAAAAAACAACCGAACAAAAACAACAAAAACCCCTCAGTACACTCACAGATTAGCTCTTAAGGCAAGTGCACTGTACTATAAGCAAATAGTCTTAGAAATCTTAAGGATTTTCAAAGTAAAAGAATTTCAAAATTTTGCTGACGAGCAAAACTGGATTACCATTTGTTACAAAAATGGTGGTAAAAGACAACTCCTGCTAAAAACGGAGCCAGGCAAGATGCAGGGAACATCCCTGCTACTGTTAGCGTCCCAGCATTTGCCACCTTTGGTAAATGGCTCCAGCAAGACACAAGCAACAAGTTCAGCTCTGAACTCATAACTGCAGCCCCTGGCTCCAGAGCTTTCYGCAGGCAGGAAAAGTGCGCACGTCAGCATTTGCCCAGCTGGCTCGGCGCGATTTAATTTACGCCGACCACAGAGTGACTGCGATAGCTCTCTGAGATGCCACAGCATGAAAACCGAAGGGTGGGGGTTAAACAAGCAGCAATGCACACCAGATGTCTGAGGAGGACATCTAAAAGATCCACAGCAAAAGGAAGCATATTAAAAAAAAAAAAAAAAATCCTTTCATGCCATAAATATTTATACTAAATCCAAGAAACTGGTTGAGTTCAAACTTGTCCGATATGAATCACACAGCACTTCCTTCACCCCTTCTCATTTAATGTGTTCTGTAAAAATAACCACCACAAAGGAGGTGCCATAGTCACATCTACTTTTTTTCTTCTTTTAATGCACTAAGAATATGTTTTTGTAAAGCTCCTGCTTTTGAACAGATTACTTTCCAAAGGATATAAACAGAACAACTAGATAGTTTTATTTTAGTTGGCCAACTCTCAGTGTGGTATTTTCTGGTCTTCCTGGATAATTTAGATTCATAGAAACAGTTTCCTTTTGAGTGGACAACTTTWATTTTCTTCACATGGCCATTTAACTGAATCAGGAATACATCATGCAGAGGAAAACTCCAATTAAACAATATGGAACCACAAAACAACCATTTTCTGAAATTTTACAAAAATCTAAACCTACTTTCGGAAGTGAAACCTACCAAACTTTAGCAGTTAGGTAACAAAATCGCAAGTCATACTCATACTGATACCATGCCTTTTGCACCCAGAGTGCACTAGTGCCATTTGTAAAACAAGTAAGTGATCAGTCCCCAAAGGACAAGAGCTGCCCTAGAAGATTCACTGGGTGGCTTTGGTTGTCACTTTTCCTTTACAAAGGATTGCTGGGCTCCCACCCACTCAGCAGATGGTAACTACAAACGAGAATGACAGTGGCTATTGCCAAATCATCATTCTATGAGTTTTGGTCAAGATAAAACATAATAAACATTTCAATATGGGATTAAACTCTCTTGTTGCCATACTATTCCTATCTTGGCTGGCAAAAAGATAGATTGATCTACTAAACTTCTCTTATTTTCTAACTAGAATTCACACCTAAAGATTTAGCCATAAACAAACAAGTGAAAAAAAAACTGTTTTTTGCATGCTGAGGAAGAAATATTAAGCCCTGTAAACCAGGGAGGTATAATGCTGAGTGGTTTCCATGCCTGCCCTGTCAAATAGGTTTCCAGGAAAAACTACTGCTTTTTAAACACGACTGGTTCCAAACTTTTCCTGGGAGAGCAAAGATATTTCTTGGAACCCGCTAACAAAGTTTGGAAGAGCAAGAGGAAAGTTACATACTATAATGCTTGATTCTGAGAGTAGACATGGAACAGTCCAAAATGATGAGGAGTGAGAGAGGGGTAAGAACATCCTCAAAATAATCAGAGATACTCTTGTAATAATGTGTATTACACAGACAGGAGCCAAAATTTCTGTGACAGACTCAAGCTAGTGCTTACCTGTTGAAAGCGTTCATTTACTACTTATTTAAAACTACCTCCCCTCCACACACAGAGAAGCTACATCAACTTCCTGCTTTACTCTGAACAATAACTCTTTCCATCAGTATATACTGCATTGTGGATGATCTCTTCCTCTAAAGAAGAAAGGAAAACTAGGCACAGAGTGTCATTTAAAATTTTAGGAAGGAAAAGCTAGACTTCACCAGATGCTACACTACTTTTAACATTTTTTTTTCCTCTCACATCAATAACAACAAAGTTAAACAGCAAAGAAAACAGTGTTAATAAAAAGAAAAATCTGATACCAAACAGTATCATAAAAGTTAGGGAAAGGAAACATTCAAAACTGCTTTTCATATTTTTTTTCCCCCATACTCACTCTACTTTTCACCCAAGATTTTCACAACTTATAGTTAAATTCCTATTAAAACTATGTAATATCCTTGATAGTTAGAGTAGCTATGTAGTATCTTAGTAGATCATTTCATAGCAGATATTTTGAAGACTCTCCACTGCACTGAGATTTGAGTGATTTTCTTTGGCAAGAACTAATACCGTGGTGGTCTCAGAAACACCATTACCTCAACTTCAGTGAGGCTGTACAAGAAAAACTGTTATGGAGATTTTTCCTAATGAATAAAATGCTCCAAGCTCACTTTATCTTAAYAGCAGTGCCAATTTACTCCTGATGTTAAGAATAAAACTTTCAATCCCATCCATCTGTAACATGAGGTTTACAAGTTGACAGAGAAAACTCTAATTTAAAGAGCTCAAATCCATGTTGGAAATTGAATTTGTACTGGATAATGAACTATGGCCACTCTTCCCTTCCCACCAAGGCTCATAAGATACCTGCCAGAACACACCAACCCAAACGTGCTGCTGCACCACTTGCAGAGATAGGCATGCCAGCATTAACTCTCTCTCAAAAAGCTGTTTGATGAAGTACCAAGGGACATCAGCCTCAAGGAAACTAAAACTGTGCATTGTGGCATGTATGGTGTASATGTGACTGCATCCATGTGACTTGATGCAACACTAACACAAAAACTTCTAGCAGCAGTCAACTATCACAGTCAACCATCCACCAAAGCCTATGGGTTTCATTGAAAGGAAAAGGCAACAACGACTCTTTGTGCGTCAGGCAATCATTATACACTGATTTGTGAAGTAAATTTGARGGAGATGATACAGACTGCATGAAGAAGAAAAAATTGGCTGGCTATAAAATAAAACAAAAAAACACTCATGGCTCTGTAACACTGAGAAAGTATAATACAATTTTTGTAAACACTCCTCCAGAAACYTGTGTTCATCACTACCTCATGTTATTATCAGTGAAGAATTACAGGCTCTGTCCTGCTCGATTATTGTTAGTGTAAACAACTTTGCTAAATTGCTTGGCACACAGTCTGCATGCAGTATGTTAAAACTCTGTAGTCTATTCAGCCAAAATCAAATATAAAGGCCCATCTGTATTAATCCTCAAGAAGAAATTAATAGACAGCTATTTTCATGCAAAGCAGATATTTTAAAAAGGCAAAACCAATACATATGGATGAACTTTTTCATTCATAATTTTAGATGCGACACAATGAAGACTGTTGTTTAAACTTTTCATTTCTCTATAAAAGTTTTCTATACAATATAGTGCATTGTTCAAACTCTGGAGCAATTTAAGCTTTTTCAATGTCTCCTAAAATCCCTGGATTTATATCCAAAGAGACCTGGCACTGTAACAAATTCGACTTGTGAGTAACAAGTTACAGACTTTAAGCAAATTGCTCATTAACACACAATTCAACTTACTGCTATAAACCTCACTACCTTTTCTCTCTGGGAAAAATGCACTGCCTGTCTTACACATTTCAAAGTTGCGGGATCACTATCATATTTGTTTCTCTCCTTGTATGAGTTCTTAGTACAAATGCTGAACTAGTATGAAAGGTGAAGAGAACAACAGAACTCCAAGGAAAGAATTTTTAAATCTGACCCAAAGCTATCTTGTCTTTGATGAACAAGAAAAATAAACAGAATTTTGATGTCAATACTGAAAAGGATATTCCCAACTTCATGCCAGGAGGAAATGAGTAAGAAAAGCCCATCTGTGAAGCTGGAATTCTCTGCTTTTTCCTAAAGATAAAAGACATTTAAAAGCAAAACCTGCAGAATGTTCTCTCAATGTGGGACAGTCTAGGTTCCTCTTACTTTAGATGATTGACTAACATGACTGACTAACACAAAGCTCAATCTGAACAGAAATTTTACACAGTATTACTAATAAGAACACTTAATTCACTATGAAGGAGACTTCTATTCCATTTATTATTCTATTAATTCTTAGCAGAAGCATAGTGTTAAAGTCATTTTATATATTTAGAAACGAAATCAAACTTTGGAGCTAACAGGAGAAACCAATGTTACAAACCTAGARTAAAATGCAAGATCAGCAAGAAAAMTGATGGAAACTATTCTTTAGAACTTAAGAAAACATGTTATATCTCATTAAAAAGCAAATGAAGTTAGCAGAATCTGTTTCAGGCTCTGCATTTGATATCAACTGGCCTTTTTGGGAAGATATACTCAAAATAGCTTGCAGTGCCCTAAGAAAATACACAGCTACGCAAGCTCAATATTGTAGCCAAGTAATGCTTCATTGTTACAGGAAGTCAGTGAAATAATTATGTAATATGCCGCTAACTAATGTAAGCTGTCCTGAAACCAAAAAGGGGTGTTTTTCTATAAATCTGGATCCAATTTTCTTCATTAAAAAATCCAGTCTTCGGGACTGTCCAGAGAACCCTGCAAAACTATTCTGAGTGCTCCAAGACTCCTAACATGCCTGGGGGAATTCTTAGCATCTTATTGCATTTCTTTATACCATTCACAGCACAGCAGTTCAAGCCCTGAGAATGCAGCAATAACACAAAGCATTTGACAATGGGAGAAAGAGGAAGGAAGACAGAAATCTGCCTTCCACCACACAGCCATCTGTGCACTCCCTCAGATAAACAACAAAATGAAACAAAGCTTCGTGGGGAGACTGCGCCTCCTCATACATACCCTGCTGGAAACAAGGAGCCAAAACTTGCTAGTCTGCCCCTGGAGTTAGTCAAAGCGCAGGATCACCTGTGATTTGTTTTGTTCAACTGAGTCCTCCTGGCCATTACCTCACACACATGGCTCTCAGAGAAAGAATATTAAGCTAAAGTTAAGCAAGTTTCCATAGCAAAATAAGATGCAGATGTTCTACCTCTGAATACATGCTCAGATCAAGYGCTTGTTGTTTGAGATGAAGCTCTGGGAACTCCATATTGGTAAAGAGCAGTTCTGCTTCATGGCCTTTTCACCTCAGTGAGGACACCTATCTCCCGTGAGTTTTCTGATGTCTCTGAGCTCATTAGAAAGAAAACAATGATGCTAAAGCACTACTCCTTAAACTGCTCATTGCTGATAACTGGCAGCAAATGTTTACTGGGAAGATATCAAGTATATTCAGGTTAAAAATAAACATGAAGACGCTGAGTCAACAAGTCTCTCTGATTATTTCTTCTTCCCTAACTGCACAAAATAAATTACAAGAAATTGCTTGAAATGGTTGGTCATTGCTAGTATGACTGTCATTTTTCCATCATGGAAGACTGAACATTCTTGTTTCAATGATTTTAAAAATTTCACCTGCAAGGGAGAAAAAATTTGAATTTTCATTTTTTTGCAACTTTAAAAGGTTATGTTAAAATACTCCCCMAAAAGCCTCATTTGGAACAGAGATTACTATGGGGCATCACCAGGAGCTCAAAGCTAGTTACAATACTAAAAAATAAAAAAAATAAAAAATAAATAAAAAAATAGAAACACATGTTTTCAGTACTAAACAAACCATCATGAAGAAAGGAAATTGCTTATTCAGTGGTTATAGACTCCTAGTCAAAATACCTTCCACCTCATCCTTGATTATAATCCTTATGCAAGCTGGGATTGTCTGAATTTTGTCTATGTGCAGAGATTTCCATCATGTTACAGAATGACAGAATAGTGGAGGCTCGAAGGGGCCTTTGGAGATCATCTAGTCCAGTATTCCACTTAAAAAAAAGAATCAAATAGAGCAGGACCATATCCAGTTGGGTTTTGGGTATCTCCAAAGATGGAGACTCCACAACCTGTCAGTGCAACAGAGTCCAGTCTTTGATCACCCTCACAGAAAAAGGAAAAAAAAAAGTTTTTCTTACATTTGACTAAACAGTCAACTTCAGGAAAGATGCCCTGCTRTGAAGCATTCAGCTAACCCAGCAACACACTTGCTTCCTTTTGCTTAATGGGAGAACTTCCTGATCTCTCACTTCCCCTCAACCTCAAAAACAAAACAAAAGACAGAAAACTACACTTTTCTGTCCATAAAGTAGATCCCATCTACAACTAGTCACCATTCCTCTCTCTTCCCCTAGACCTCCACAGAGTAAGCCAAAATCAGAAAAATGTTTTATGAACTAAACCAAGACTAACGATGTCCTCATTTTAATTGTTCATGGCAGATCAGATTTTCTTTAATAGCATTTGGCCAACAAATGTTCTCTTAATCACCGGCATGTGATCATGACACTACTTTAGAAACAGAATGAGATTTAGACATATCTGAGGTTTCTTGCACCTACCAGCCAAAAAAGACTAACCAAGTGCTGGCACTACCTCAGTTATCAGAAGCTTGCAGATAGCAAATTACTGTCTGCAGCTGTTGCAAGGCAAGAAAAAGGAGGACTCCTCTCGAGACACAAACTATACTCTTCCACTCCATGTTGAAACAAAGAGCTGCCAAATGCAAATGACAGAAGAACTTTTCCCATTTCTTATGTACCAGTACACTTCTTATCCATAAGCTGAAAAACCAGCTAGGTGAGAGAACAGCAGCTAGAAATCAATGGCATATGATTGCAGTTKCTTATACCATAGGAGAAAAATTATATACAAAACAGCTAGTAAACATCATAAAATCATAATGGCACATTTTGCCAACATACAGCTCACCTCAAAAAGCAAGTGCAAGTGTTTCAAATGAGAATCTACAGGAGTAGGGAACCCATCTCATTTATTTCCTGTAGAAGGTAGGCRTATAATTCCTTCCTCTAAAATTTCACGTATTTTCACATCATATAACGCATTTGTGACCTATCTTACATCTGCAAAAGTACTTCTCAGGAAGATATCTATTTATAAGTAGTTCAAGTATGACCTTCAATAAATCCTAATTCACTGAGTTTGAAAGGGCACTTTGTTCTCAATATACTCACTACTGCAGCAGTGTCTTTGAAAAGACAAGATCCATCACTGCTGATACAACTCTCATAAAATAAATACTATGGCAAAGGCACAGAAGATCTGTAGGCATCTCTAAAAACACCCTTCAGAGTTCAGTGCAGATGTTGCCAGTGTTTATACTTTTTAAACCACTGGGATATAAACACCTCACTATAAACACCACTGAAGTTTTGCTTTTCTTTTCTTCRTTCTTTTATGTGTTTATTTTAGTGTTAAAAATGTTAACTTCCATAGTAAGGAAAATAGCAGCAGATGTTTAAAGTAAACAAAGACCGCTACAGTAGAGTGTACTCCTTAAACTAYTCTTTTACTTCTGAACTACTAAAGCTAAGATCTGTTTAAACAACAATTTCTGGAAAAGGGTAGGAAAAGAGAGGCTGGAAAGAACCTCCCATAAATATCAGGCATAATTATAGTGAATTGAACCAATGAGCCAAAACTGTAGTCGCTCTGCCTTCGTCAACAAAACACTCGGCAACATGGCACCAGGTAAGAATTTAAATGAAAAACTTCATGGTCATCATCAGTTGTATATCCTAATCAAGCATTGGTTATTACAGAAGGCAATAAGAAGTTAAAATAAATGAACAAAGAAACAAAAACCCAAATTTCTGGATCCTTTATCCAGTACTCTTGTGGTAAAGAAGTTTCACAGAAGCAAGCACAGAATGAGAAAGAACATGAAAATGCAACTGGTCTAACAGTATCTCTGCTCCGTATTATTCTGTAAAAGAGATTTATTCAAGTAAATATCTGCATCTCTCTGTAAAAGAGAGAAAGGGGAGAAAACAAAAGCAGCAGCAGAGAAGAACAGTTCTACAGGGAAGCCTGCCATTTCCTGAAGGCAGGAAATGTGGCCATTCTGATTCAGCGAGAGCAAAGACATTATTTTCCAGAGAGAGGTTCAGCTCCCTGACTTCTGGCCTAGTCTTTTTCTAAAGGATGTGAATAGGTAGCTCCTCATCCTACCTACACTCCCCACTGTTTCTTCCTTGTAACAACCAGAGCAAGTTTATTTTCCAAATGAACATGGAAAATGTTCCTGCTGAATCAGAAGAAAGATCTCTGTGATGCTTGTGTGTGGCTACAGCAAAAACAGTTCTAGTGCCAAGCTGAATTAGCTCAGTGTGCCTTTCTTTCCAGTCAAAGCCAAGCCATTACCACTTCTTCAAACTGCACGTAGATAAAACTCAGCTAGATTAAGAAACCGATTTTACCCCATTACCTCAGGCAACTTCAAAAACAGGACTACTGATGTTTACAAAATCAAGGGCAAATGCCAACTCACGTTAGCTGAAGGCAGCAAAAGTAAAATTTAGAGCCCAGCAAAGCAAAAAAACCTACGTATTCCAACCAGTTGTGTAATTCTTTCCACAGGGGACGGGAGCATGGGGTGGTTCTTGGGGAAGGAGGGAGGCATCGATCGCRCAGGCAGGGCTTGCTCAGAGCCGCACAGGAAATGAGAAGCCAAACAATGGGCTGCTCTGTGCTCGCGGTGGCGCGGCGCCTCCGCCAGCCCCTCGCTGCCCACCAGACCGCCGCGGCCTCCCCGGCGGAGCTGCTGAACCGAGATGGAAAATTATTTCAAGGCTCGCTGTCTAAAGACACAGGTCTTATGCCTAGAAGTGGCAGGGAGTAGAAATGTTAATTAACACTTCCACCCATGTTATAAACTACTTCCTTCACAGCTGCAGGAGTTGCAAACAAAAACCATACCTGTCACAATAGAGCAATCAAACAACAACACATCGCTTTAAACTCATTTATCTAATGTTATCTTTGAGAAAAAATAAAATCCAAGAATATTAAAAATACTCTTYGTGGAAAAAAAAGAGCAGAAAAAACACACAGCAAGATCAAACGTCCTTCCCTTAAACAAAGCCTTAGCACCAGCACAAAGTGCGGGGTCTCATGCAACCGATGGTAGGGATTTCCTTTCAGGAGACAAATTTCATGCTTACAAGCAACAGAAAGCACACCCGACAAAAGACGCTTTGCGAAATGAAACCATTACCTTCATAGCACAGAATGCCAATATTGTTGTTCATCTTGTCCAAGTATTGGTAGTTCAACAGGTCCATCTTCATAAATAGCATTTATTGGGCTAGCAAAAAAGACCAGCTTGTTTGCTTTTGCCCAGAATCAGGGAGAGGGAAGCCAGGCAAATGGAGCCGAGTACGTTCCCAGCTTCCTAAACTTCACTAGCACAAGGCGCAGCCTTCAGCTAATCAAAACAAAGTATATTAAAGGAAAATTGGAGGGATTAAAATACACACACTCTCCCTTCCAAAGTTTTGAAAAGTAAAAGTATACTGTGTCCTTCAATGCAAGGACAACAGTTTTAAAACTAACTTTTCAAGTCTTTTTCCAAATAAAAAAAGAGGAAAAAAAGAAAGAAAGAAAGAGAACAGGAACAAGGGAAATTTCCTAGGACAAAGACACACTAGTTCTCCTCACAGCCCGCTGCAAGTTAACTGCACTGACATGCAGGCTATGCTTGGTATGACTCGTATGTAAACTAGCTTCCTCTTTCTAGCAGGCAGCGAGCACTGGGCATGCTCAGTGAATCCCTGGAGCTCCTCAAATGTCAGGGATATTTTCTGCACAAGATCAGTCTCTAAATGTACCGAGTGTTTGAAAGAAAGAGGAGGCGGCGGTGGAGAGCCCGTACAGAAGGGGCCGTGTCGAGTCGCTCTTGACAGGAAGCAGCGCTGCCACTGCAGAACCGAGGGGGGAGCGAGGGAGAGGCCTCTGCTGCAGCCCGCGCAGAGGCTGCTGAGCAAGTTAATGCGCAAGCAGGCAAGAGTAACCTTACTTCTCAACAAGCGAACCGAGCTAAAATCAACCTAGTTTAGCTGAATTATTTCTTTTAAACTTTTACTTAATTACCCAGCTTGTTTTTCCTCAAATACTAAAGCGCCTGCGACCCCTACTCAGCATGGCTTCAGACGTATCCCAGTATTGCTGCAGTGAAAAGTAATGCTATTTTACATTAACAGAATGTAATTTTCACAGCTCTGATAGGAGGGTAAGAATTGAAGTTCAAGAAATAAGATAAACAGGTATGCCTGCATGTGTATGCACAGGTATTGCGTACTTGCACCCACCCACCACTGCAGTGAAATCCTTGAGGAATACTAGGAGCTCAGCATGCCAGGCCCTGGATTTGTAATGGCTGTTAAAGTTCCAGCTCAAATGACACAGAAGATGGAGATTTTTACAGCAGTTGTTCTTGTCTCAGGATGTGGTCTGCCTTTCTGCAGTTCAAGCCTGGACCTTAAAGATGCTAGCTGCCTACACAGATGTACATGAACCATCATAAAGAGGCAGAACCATCCGCACTCACGTAAGCCTGTGCTAACCTCATCAGCCCACATTTCCTGGGGCAGAGCAACACCTGAAGTCTGATTTGACAAGAAAAAAAGAAATAAATACTGGGAAAGTTTGGTCTAAAGCAAACAAAGAACTAATGAAGTCTTAATCTTCCAGCTGCCCTCTTCAGGTTGGAGCATAACTCTTCTCTACCTGACTGTGAGGGGGAATTTCAATGATGCACAGAATACAGTCAGGGAAAATAAACTTCAGTTTCCACCTTTCCAGTCTCTTCTGTATCTTAGAGAAGGTATATAGATTCATAGAGGCAATTCATGGAGTGACATTTTGTCAAAGCGTTTTGGCAAGCACTACTTAAATGCTGTGGGTATTTCAGTCAGACTGGGGAAATTCAGTAAATGATGCTAAATGCAATACAACAGGAAATAAACTAAGTGAAAGGAACTTTGCACCACTGGGAAGAAAAAAGTCAAAAAGCCTTTTCTTGATTATTATTATGGAACAAAAAAGACACTCTTAATTATAAAGGTTATTAATCTCTAGGACTTTAACATGGCGTAAAACTTGTGGGTACTTAATGCTGAAGTAACAACATATTTTGGGGGTAATAAGAACTAATAAAAAGGTTGCAGAGTTTTTTTTTGCCTCACAAGTTTTCTTACCACTAAAGCTGTAACCACTTATCTCCAGCCCAAAGTAATGTGCAGTATTTTCTAGAAAGAGAAATGTTCTTAATAAAGAAAGGAACATTATGATTTTCAAGCAGATGGACAGGAAATTTTAAGTACCACATCATCTTGTGCATACTCAAAGATATTCTACGTTGACGCTTCAGATGTCCTCTTTCCTATCTTTTCCTTACAGACAAACCTACCATTCAATAAAGACAAAGAAAAGTGTTAGCTAGTTCTTTAATACCTAAACTAACATTAAAAACACGCATATAACTAACAGAAGTTTCTTCTGCAAGAAATAAGTTTCTTATGTAAAMTATGCCAAAGTCTGGGGAAAAAATATGTATGATACAATAGTATTTAGTACACAGAGCATCACTGAATTTGTTAATACAACATATTTTATGGACACTTCGGAAAATAAGAAGAGGTAAGTATTTAAGCTTCCCAGTTTAAAATACTTAAGTTTTTGTTAGAAGTGCACGATGGAAAAGAAAAGCAAGCAATACTCTAAACTTTTCAGAGCAGCAGTCTACAAGACAGGGTTTGTACATAACATACTAGCTCTCCAAGGGCTTTATAGCTCAAAGCCCAATATTTCATATTCCCTTCTACACCCTGAGACACAAGTTTAAATTCATTGGAAAAGCACTGTTTGATATTCCCTGCAAATCACTGACTGCTCACTACTGCTGTCCAGACACCAATAAAGAAGTTAAGCTCACCGCTCTGTAGGTTTTTAGACTGGGATGACCATTTTACTGTGTGAATGGCTTTCAGCAGTACAAGCAAGCACTATGATTAACACTCATCAAATGTTACGTAATGACCTGGACGCTTCATGTTAAATAATAAGCTGGTACCAAACAGAGCACTTTATGAATTCCTAAATTAAAATATCAATATTGATTGCCTTGTGAAAGACTAGGAAAGGAAAACTATTTATGTGACTATCTCAATATATCTAAAGCCAAATTCATTCATACAGAATCTTTCTTTGAAAGAAAAACTTAATGAAACTTTCAAAAGCTCAATAGGCTTAAGTTCAGCACACATTAACATGAAAAACTGCCATACTAGGATGACATTAACATTAACATTCTGCCAGGTTTTACTTTCCTGTAATGTACTCTAGGTCTGAGAGCAAAGAATTCCTGACTCCTTGGTTAGCGATTCATCAAGTATTTCACCAGTTTGATACACCTTCCACTGAACTGAAATCAATAATCAGCATACAGGCAGGCCATATGTCATGTATAGAGAAAAAGATGCTATTAACATCACCCCAGGAACTTTTTTGGCTCTTATYCTTTTTTCTGCAAGCTGATATTTGCAAATACACTTATGTGCTGTACTGTCTACATTTCATATTAACTAGAGTACTATCTGTAACACCGCAAACACGTCTYTTTTGTAAAACAGATAAAACACCCGTATCTATACAAAAACCGTTTAAGACAGTGCCACTTTTAACCCAACAGCACCCCCGGGAGGTAGCTGCCGCTCCCCACAGGCTTTCGCAGACCGCCGCCCCGCCGGCAGGCGGYCGGAGCTCCTCGGCCAGCCGCGGCGCGCTCCTCCGGAACGCTTTAATGCGGGATGCCGGCCGAGACTTCGCTGCGTTTCTCGTGTGTCTGAACAACGGCTCTTACAGAGCAATTCCTTCATGCCCCAAGCCCATAATACCAGCTCTGATATCGAGTTTTTGTGAGTTTTATTGAGTGGGGTTTTTTTCAGCACTTAAATGCATATTGAGCTGCTTTAGAACAATCTTTTCCCAGCAAGCTGTAACAGAGCTTTCTTTTCTGCCTTCTCTCCGCTGCCCTCCACCCTGCCCAGCCGTCTGCCCCTCTCTGCTCTGCACCGGTCCTTTCTCTCCTTTCCCGCACTCTTGCCCCTGCTGCAAGCAGTAGCACTACAGGGCACAAGGCACAGCATACCAGCTCCATGCCACACACTACACRCTGTTCTTCACTAGAAAAACGTGCCTCGCAGTCCAGGGATAAATGCCTTCGAGAAAAGGTGATGCAGTCACCTAGACACAACCGAAATCTCACCCTTGATCATCAGCACAGAGGAACTATTTCCAGAATGACTAGTTTTGCAACTAGAGAAAGCTAACTCTTTATAGAGAGGAGACACATTCTGACACAAAACATCATGCAGCATTCCCCAGGGTAATTCCAGTTTTGAATAGACAAAACTCTCTGCTACTCTGTTACAGTTCAAGAGTACTTCAGCAACAGGTTTCACCTTTTTCCTTCGTTTTTAAATAAACAAACAAACAAATTTTAATCAGCAGCTGCTAGGTGGCAATGTGCCTGAAGGAAAAATGCTGCTTTTCCTTTTCTGTAKATTCAACTGTAAAATTGCTGCCCTTCACCACCTACATTTTTTTATTTCATTTCACAGAATGGTTGAGGTTGGGAGGACCTCTGSAGATCATCTGCTCCAACCCCCCTGCTTAGATTTTCTTTTTATTTGCAAAGACATATGTATAGAGATTTTTAAAAGTGCATATGTATATATTCATTAATATAAATAATAAAATAAATATTTATTAGTAATAAAGTATTTCAGAACACTTCTTTGTCAGTTTTTATCAACTTAGAACAGGCCATTTCATATCAGATCAATAAAGCAACATTTAACAACTCAAAAAATCTTTTTGTTAGTTAAAGCCTGCCCTCATTAGCAGCAACTCACTCCCACTTCTTCCTGAGAATTTAGCTCTCTCTCCATCATCTCCAGCAGGCCATTTGTTTCTGACTCCAAACTAAATTCACCCTCCAACTGTACGCCAGGGATCAGCAACCCACTTCTGCTTAAGTGGAGAAAGGGTCAGAGGACAGAAGAAGCAGGGACAAACTTCCCACCGCTAGATTCCAGCTGCCTCTGCAGAGCATGGATGATCCTTCCTAGGAACTGCCACCCTTTCTTTCCCTCTCCCTCCCTTTCTTTTTCTCCCTCCCTCCTCTCTCTCTCTCTCTCTTTTTTTTTTTAAAGCAATAGCAGCATCCAGTTCTCTGGGTCGAAACCTGAGACAGGTACAAAAGGTAATACAGGAGGCCTCTGGCAGTAACTGCTGCTCCAGCAGGTACCTCTCATCTCCAGGAAGAGCTGGCCATTTAGGAAGCCAGCCACTTGGCTTCTGTCAGTCAGATCACGGCGACCCAGGACCCCAGCTATGTCCGTTAATATATGCTCTTCTTTTGCTGTGGCACAACAGTTGTCGCTTCTGGTAGTTTCAAGGCTTAAATTTTTTCTCTCCCCCCCCCTCCCTTTTTGGGGTGTTTTTTGCTGTTGTTCAAAGTTTGTTGATGAATGGTGAGCAAAGGAATGCAACATACACAGTTTGCTGATCTTTCTATAAACTAGGTAACTGTTTCACAACCATGGGAGACTGCAGGCAGCTGGAGTCAATGAAGCAGGCAGGCACTGCCAAACTCTCCGAGGTGAATTGCAACCAAGAAAGGTATTCAGTAACACCTTATTTATCTTGCCTTCATTCTTAGACTACTTGCTCTAATTCAACAGTAAACAATGAAAACCAGGTTTACCAAGAATATTTTTCAATTCTCAATAATATTTTGCATTTCACAATTTCTTCCTGTTTCTCTTTTTAGTCTTTTAAACTGTTAAAAACACTCCTAAAAATCAGCTAGACTGAGCAATAGATAAACCTAATTTATCTAGGTCAAAAAATTATTTCCTGATTAAAATCTTGATAATCTTTCCTGTTACTTGCATAGTAATTTCAGTTTCTAAAGGGYTGATAATAATCAGAAGCATAATTTATCTTGAACTACAAAGAGTCTCAAACAGAATCTCAGAGCTTCAAGATGCAAACAGTTAAGTGTTGACTCTACCATACCTAATATTTTTTCAAACAGAGTGAAGAAAATACTCTATTTTCCAAAAGTGGTATGTCTACTAAAATTAAAATGTAATGCAAAGAAAAAAAAGACTGAAAAGAGTTCMTAAGGAAAAAGAAAAAGCCAATCCTAAGTCAGTTTGATGTGAACAACTCAGGCATCGAAAACACTCTTTACTTAGAAAAGTTAGGAGCCAGACCATGTTTAGAGGCTAGATTTCAAAATTACTGCGTGTATCCCTCATCTTAGAAAAGAAGTAAATCCAGTTTCAAAAAACCACTAATTATAGGGTATAGAAACAAAGCAAAGGGCTCTAGGATCGCTGAAGTCTTTGAAAAGATTTCCTCTTTATTGCTAGCTTGGCAAGACATTAAGGTGCTCACAGGGCCTAATTCAACTTAGACATAAACGTACGTAAATCTACCTAAGCTGAMCTTGCTTTCACAAAGACTGAAAAATTTTACAGGCAACATAAGTAGCAACCTTATAAATGAGTTGAAAATACGAATTCCAATGCTATCTTGCTAAGAGCCATATAGTACAATCAATTACACTGTTTGTTACTAATTAACCCTGGCTTTTAAGCATTAAATTATTTATCCTGGACATTCAGATGAAAATATTAATAAGAACCTATTACATAATCCAATTATATAACTTGCAACCTACTCACTCATCATAACAATTAATATTGAAATTTCATTCCACTTTTAAGAGTATCCTTTACCAACTGAGGGTTGTCTTCTCCCCAAAATTATTTACCTAAAAAAAATCTTATTATACATTGACTTATTCCAAATTCTAGCATTCACAAAAATCACAGCCACAGAGGGAGCAGTAGCTTTACTCTAGATGCTGATCGATATATTGTCATCTCGGTGAAACAGAAACAAGAAATACCATAAACAGTTGCACTTAGATTGAAGTACAAAGAATACATTATGGTTGTATATATGATGTATACACACAGATCATACATGCAAACATGCGCAGATGTATTGCATATCACACTGGTATAAAATGGTGAAATTTAGTCATTTCACAAGCTATGACAGAGAAAGTCCTAGCTGACTACGAGTAAAACGTCATTGGTCTTAGAGGGAAAGAAAGAAAAAACTGCAACAACTTCCAAAAGTTGTCAGCTCTCCCTGTTCCAAAATATAAATATCAACATAGACTCAGGCCCTTTCAAGCACTGACAGTGAATGATGTGATATTACTAGGAAGCTGAAACTCTCCTTTTTCTAGCAGATCAAAGTTGTTATTTCCGGTGCTGCAGGTACGCAAGACATTCTCACTTCCAGAAAGGCCATTTTCAATCCCAAAATCAAATGTAGGGATTGCTGAAAAATACCTATCAAAACTTCTTTTCTCAACACAAAAAAAAAGATTGTTTTTCTTACTCTTTTGCTCTCCAAAAAACAGAAAGAGTTTTAAATAAAAATTTTTACATTTTATTAAGCAAAAAAATGTTATCAATTTTCAGCTTTCTGACAAAACAATGAAGTATTGGGAATTGTATCTGCATGTCTTACATCTCTTTTACCCCCTGTGCAGTGAGTGCTAGCCTTTTCTTATGGCACATGGTGGTCACAGAGTGCTCCTGACGATATATTACTCACCATTTTTAATAGGAGAGGCTATGGTACAGGATATAGAGCTCAACAGCAGCACGGGACTTCCAAACTACAACCCCCAAAAGCCCGAAAACAACAACAACAACAAAACCCAAAACCTAACCAACAAATGTTATCTTCTGATTTACCACCAAGTTGTCAAAAAAAAAAAATCCTCTTTGATAAACCCTGCTCACGTCAAAGATTTTACCAATGCTGTGTGATATCAGAGACAAATGCGGCAGTAATTTGAGAGTGAACACTACTGGAGTTCAAAGCTCTCTCGGGTTTTATCTTATTTTTAATTGTTTTTAATTCAGTACTCCAAGAAAGCATGCATTATACAACCACACTGCCTGTCACCCTCTTTACCCTGAACTTCAAAACGGCAAACATGTTTCAATCATATTTCAAAGACTGTTCTCAAAGGTAACCTCACTCCTGTGCTTTCTGTGAAAACAGACGGCAGGGACAGATGATCAACCACAATTAAAATCACTGCTGAGGGAGAAGCAAGAAGAGCTCGATTGCTGGCCATTTGGTTTGGTAGCAGATAACTCTGCTGCTACAGCTGGAGGGCCAGCAGTAACAGCAGGCTCGCTCCGATTACCGAGAGGAAAATAGAGGTAGAGAGGAAAGGATCAGAACTACCAAAATTTTAAACACAAAAAAAAGGCCTCGGGTGTGCTGACACGTGCAAACCAGGCCACTTTCTTCATGACTGGAAGTCCTGGTCTGGGTTTGCTCTAGTAGGTGCTAAGACGTAAATGATACTCTGTGACAATTCCAGCCCCTTTCACACAAGGTTTCGATACCCTAGAAGCTCTCATCCCCGCCCCTTCCAAATCAAATTCTTRTATTTCAGTGAGCTTAGTTCTTACTCCTTCCCCCAACTTCATCTCCACTACACTTCTACTCCCTGAAATTCAGTCCTTTCCAAACAAGACAAACATTCCCAGGTGTCCCCAAAATCTCCTAAATCTTTCACAGAGTGTTTCCCATTGTAATATCCCTTCTCCCTTATCTCAAAGCTACTTTCTTTCCTTCTATACAAGAAATCCCTCGCTTCTCAAGACATGCTCTCCTACTGCCCTAAATTCCATTCCCTACTTTGTTCCTTAACTCTAATTACCAAGCACCCCAGGGCCTCCTATCCTCTCTTACACTGCAACTTTCCAGCCCTTTCCAATCAAAGTGTAGCACTCTAATCCAAGCCCTAAGATTCAGAGCCACTATACCAACTACAACTGTTACGCTTCTCTAATTCTACCTACCAGGATGCTGCTGTGTGAAGGGCAACAMACCCATTCTGTAGCAGGGACAGGTCAAAGCACACACAATACGACAAGGTACACAGTCATGGGGCACTGGTACCAAAAAATGAAATGGCAGATCTTCCTTTATGTACTACTTAATCCATCTTCGTCATGGTCATTTTCCTCTTGAACTTTTATTTCCTTTTGCTGAGGTCCTCTCRGCTACAGGAATACAGACAAACTGCAAAAGCAAAGATTGCTCACCTCGAGTGCTGGAAAAAGACACAGTTGTTCTGGGTACAATGGAGCCTACAGACTCCTTCAAGAGCGGTGGGTATAGAAAGGCAGTATTTTGGAACTTAACTGGTGAATAAAGAGAAAGGGGTCCTAATGGTCCCAGTATCTCCTTCTGACAGTGACTCCAGGGCAGATTTCCCCAGGGACAGATCTCAGCTCCAAAACACAGTAAAATCAGCTATAGGAAACAAGCTGAGGTGAACAGAGAAACACTGTCAATTCAGCCTATCCAGCCTTCACCAAATGCGGCATGCTGGAAGGCTGTGTTGATTAGCACTGGTCTCAGCAGTCCCCTTATTTTCCATAAAGCAATGAATATATTGTATAGAGACAACAGTATGCATCTTGAATGGAAATATTACCTTGCTGCTAATCGTATTTATACAAAAAGAATATTCATCTATTCCAGGCCTGCACTCAAAAGCTTAAGTAAAATAACCCTTAAAAAACAAGGAAGACAGTTACAGTTAGCACCATTTTTAGCGAAACGTGTTTTCATAACAAATAAGATCACATTTTTTTCTAATATCATCACACCAACCCTAAATGAGGATCCTAACATCACTGATGCAGCTATACTGCAAACCTCATCAGCAAAATTTAGCTAAGGATATAATGATCATGCAGTAATGTTGAGCTGGAATTAAATTGTCCAGAGATCCACTGCACAGAATTTACAGCGTTCTGCCCTTTCACAGACATAGAAGTTTGCAGGACAGAAAAGAAATTGTACTTAACTTTTCAGTTTAGCCTTCTACCCACAATGTAAAATTATGGTTCATACTTACTGTATCAAATTCCATTTTAGGACATGGTTAGAAATAAAAACAATCCAGCATCATTGTGAAATAAGGCAGTAGAGGATTACTAAATTTTACAAACGAGGCTTAAACTATTGCTAGACCATATTTCAGCAGAAATACCCTGGCAGTATGATACCATTCAATACAGCAAGCATATACAGCAAGAAGTAGCAGAGAGACATGGAGCTACTGGAGAGAGTCCAGCGAAGGGCWAYGAAGATGATCAGAGGGCTGGAGCACCTGCCCTGCGAGGAACGGCTGCGAGAGCTGGGCCTCTTCAGCCTGGGGAAGAGGAGACTGAGAGGGGATCTGATCAAGGTCTATAAATAATATAAATTACGGAAGGGAGTCAAGGGGATGGGGCCAGACTTTTTTCAGTGGTGCCAAGAGACAGAACACAAGGCAATGGGCACAACCTGAAACACAAGAAATTCTGCCTGCATATAAGGAAGAAGTTCTTCCCTGTGAGAGTGACGGAGCACTGGCACAGGTTGCCCAGAGAGGTTGTGGAGTCTCCTTCTCTGGAGATCTTCAAGGYCTRCYTGGATGYAACCCTGTCTAMCATGCTCKAGGTGACCCTGCTTGAGCAGGGAGGTTGGACTAGATGATCTCCAGAGGTCCCTGCCAACCTCAACCCTTCTGTGATTCTGTGAATGCAACTGCAAAATAATTTATTATACAAAATATTATTATTTGCCTACAGACACTTCCCAGAAAAACAAGATAACATACATTGTTATCAGTGAGTGTATCAACTCTTAACATTGACAGCATTATAATACTCTACCCAAAAGAATCATTTAGTTAGCTTTAAATAATAATTAAATAATAATTAAAAAGTGGGTTTTTTACATCTAGAAGAACAGGACTCCTCCTGAAGTGAATCTTATGAGCTAAAACAAAGTAAGCACACTGAAGTGGGATTACTCCAGTTGCAAGACAGATTACACTTTCAGTTGTTCACAAGTACGTTTTTCGGATGSAAATTGTAGTGGAAAAGCCTCATTACATAAGTGCTAATATTACCAGAAATTCAGGGCTTGCTACATCCAAGAGTTAAGAGAAATTGAACTGCCATAYGAAAGTGATTGCTCAGACTGCAGCCTCAGCAATAAGGAGTCACATCATTGGTCTGAATTACTCATTTGCCGAAACGATGATCAACAAAGAAATAAATCAACATAAAATACACCGACAAACATTTAAACCACACACAGAAGTATAATATTGTATCGCAAAATCAAGAGCTCTTAGTTACAGCCTTGATCCTTAGCATAACTAAGTTTGTCTCTGTTTTGGTAACCTCTCGAGGCAAGTGTGGTTCTGCCTTTCCAGTGAGCGCAAGGGGCCCTACCACAGTTCCTCTGCCAGTCAGATGGCACTGAAGTGCTCATACCAGGACCAAGCCTGGTTTTGCTAGTATTCTTAGCTGTGTTATTTTCCTTTGTTTTGTTTTAAAAGGAAGAAGTAGTAAAAAGATTACAAAATACAATACATATAAAAGTATATACTATAAAAATACTATAAAAAGTCAGAAGGCCTGAACTGGGATTTTATTTATTTATTTTTTTAATCTATTTCTATTACTTGTCTTAACAAGCTGCTCTCATGGCAAAGACTATTATATATAATTTTTAATGAAAAAAAGCTTAAAGAGCATTAAAATGTTTGTAAAATCACTCCAAAGTTAACATATGCCACAATTATGGCCTTCTGATTTGCCACACTGACGCAGTTGTGCTGCAAAATAATCTTCGATTTCCTCAGACTATTATGTTCCCACAGGACATCACCTCGTTGTGTGTAGAGAAAGATTTGCTGGCTCTGGTCCTGAATCAGGATTGAATTGAATCATATCAAAGAGGTGTTGTAAAGATTAATTAAATGTTTATGAAGCTTTGTCACAGCACAGTGATAACACCATAGAAAAACCTCACGAGGAATTCAATAATCCTGCCTGTAGAGCTTTGTTTGAATAGTGGGCAGAAAAAAAAATGTTTAGGTCATACACTACGCAAGAAGGAAAAAACAAAATCAAATACCAAATAGGAGTTCTTTCAGAGGGCATATCCATCCTACTAAATAAGACTAAAGTTTTATGTAAAAAGCAGTTTGATAGTAAGATAAGGAGTGCTCTGTAACACACACCTGCAACACAGAAGCTGAATTTAACTGCCATCCTCAAAGYTTTTTTTCAACACAGTTTTTAAGCAACCATAATATAGGATTTTTCCAAAAGGGAAAACAGACAACCAAACAACCCCCCAACGCTCTCCACTGCATGAATACCCATGTGGATTAACGGGGAGGCTGAAATATTTCTGTGCACACCACACGGGCAAAACGCTTACCAGCCCTTTCTGTCTCATCCCCTTTTCAACCCATCATGCTCCCCTCTCTTTCTCCTATCTAGCCTCTCCTTCCCATCTCGCTCTCCTCCTGCAGCTAGTGCTGTTATCCAAGTTTCAGGCTCCCATGTGCATTTCCAATGCTCTTTTACTAGTACCTACTTGTCCCAAACTCTTGCCCAACCAGTCCCAATTCCCATATTCTCTTGCCAACATTCACTGCTGCTCCGCAAACCGTGCCTTCCCGCCCTGCTCCCCGACACCCAGCTGCAGGGCGCCCTCCCCACCACTGCTCTCCAGGCTCCCCCCACAGCACCCTCGGCCACTGCAACATTGCTGCTCACCTCCAGAGGCAGGATATTCAGCATAGGTAGAAACTCTGCAAGATTTAAGTGCTAACACCTTCAGTTTCCTGTTAGGTTATTTTAAACATTTTTTTACGTGGATAGTAGAAAGCACACTGTTTTCTACTAAGATACAAAGATCAAACTTCAAATCCTCCCTCCAGAAAAGAAGGTCATCAGAATTGTCTTCTAAACATGGACAAAATAATGCACTACGTCCTATCCTATCCTTGCTTTTGGAAATAGATGACTCATTTTGAATTCAATTTAAGGAAAATTAAGAAYAAAAACAAACAACAAAACCCCCAAAATCTTAGCCAGACTTTTAACATGGAAAAGCCACACCTTAGTCAGTTAAAATCCACTAAATATATTAGCAATTAAGATTAGGATTATATGAAGCATCTAGTCACTTAAAAAAAAGTGCTATCTACACTACATATGTACAGATACACACATGTGTATCTATACATTTATGTATGTGTGTCCAGAATTATTTCTAAAGAAAGCAGGTTCATTTTTATTTGTACCATCATCACTATAGATTACTAAACCGAAATTGATGTGAAGCAGCTCCCCACGTATGMCACTGACATCAACATACAGCTCAACTAAAGAAACTTAATGATCTATTTTAAAATGCTTTATTTTATCTATTTCAGATTTTGTTCATGTAGATATTCTATTAAATCATTCCCAATCCTATCAAGTTCAAAAGTATTTTAAAATGTATTTTGGACAATGCTATTTTGGTACAAGAGCAACAAATTATGTTAAAACTATTTAAAACATCCAAAAAGGTAAATTATTACTTTTTTCGTCTTTTAAGATACCTAAATCTCCATAAATCAAATCTTCAATCAGGCAATGTTAAGTTCCTGTATCAAAGAAAGCAAATCACATTAATCCTACTGGCTGTAGTGGAAAAGGGTTAGTGGATTAGTGAAACAATTCACTGCACCTCTTGTAAGTCAGAGTGTATCTATCACATCACACTAAGTAATAAAACCTTGTGATGTCTATGCACATATATTTCAGCCTACAAAGTACAATGACAATTATTTGCAATGCAAACAGAAATGCAACAAGACTAGTAAACACAGTCTCTATTCCCCAATACTGTCTCCTTGTATCCTTCCTGCTCTAGCGATTTTGGTTATGGATTGAAACTTCTAAACGGTGAAGCTGTATCTATTGGAAGAGGGGAGGGGAAGCAAACTTTAAAAGAGAGAGATCGATCTCTATTCAAGGACAAACTCTGTTCCAGTTTTCCTCTCTGCTCAGCTGCATAATCAGCCCCAACTTCAACTCCCAACACGTTTTCACTGGCCTGCATGTTGCTCTGCCAAAACTAATTGACAGCATGAACTTACCAAACAACCTTTAGGGCAGGGCGAGAGAGCTCCTCTACAGCTGAAGAAAGCAGCTCAAACCGTTCTCTACAGTGATATCATACACTCTTGTCCACACTTGCAGTCACATGAAATGCAAATCACAAGATATGTGGATGAATAATTAACAATTCAAACCCACAGCACTTGAACTGAAGTAGAATAGAGCCCAGAACACAAATGATTTCCAACTATTGCATGTATTTCTTAAGAAGGCAAGGTCACTGCTAGGTTCTAGTTTTCCAGTAGTGGAGTCTCCTTATTTCATTTACTTGATATAGTCTGTTATCATAGTTAGATATACGAAACTTATATACTGCTCCAGGCACATCAGGAGTTTGTTCTATTGACTCCAGCACCATCATAGCTTTGCTATATTTAATTTCTATTTTCTCTCCTCCCTTGTTGTTTATGTTGCAACTACATAGATGTTATGAAGCTTTGCAATATTTAATACTTTTTCTTAGAGCCCCATTTCTCCCAGGGACACCTGAGGAAATTATACATAATGTATTTTTATTTTTTAGGCTTTTAATTCTAATGGATAAACAAAGAATCTTGCAAATTATGCCTCAAAGTGAATCCTAAAGCTCAAAACTAAAAAGATTTTTTTTTGAGCCATTTTGAAGGCCAATCTTGCTTGTATTTGGCAGAGCAGAAAACTTTAAAATCATTGTAGATGGATAATACTCTTAAAATACATTTTTTCCCCTAAATGTCCAACTCATCAAATGCATTCAATCATGTAAATATCATYTTCTCACTCAGGACAGATTCACCATCTTAAGCTTTCTCTAAAGTCGGATATTTAGGCACCTCGTAACACAAAATAGAAGAAATATAAATATTAGAGGTCCTGAGAGGGCATTTTTCAGTTACTTTTGACAAAGTACTACAAATACTACTAAATTAAACTGAAGTCTTGTGATCTGCATTTTTTATAAAATACAAGCTTATTAATAAAGATCGAATTTCTAACATTTTAATACTGACAGTGCATTAGATATATTAAGTTCATAGCAACTTCTATTTCCAAGGAACCTCGCAAACATGAACATATTCAGTTTCTTCCTGTGGCAACTATCGTAGCTATATCACAGCTGGAGAAATTAAGGCAAGAAGGGATTTACCTAAAGGCACAGAAGCTAGTCAGTTCCTGACTCCTGCACTGGGCCAAAGACCACACCTTCTTACTTTCATCCAGTCTAGTAATTAAAAATAAAAGAATTCTTGGTCTGTGCATTCTTCTCAGGTAGAACCTGTTCAACCTGCTAATTTACTGACAATGAATTTAAAAGACACAAGACTGCCAGGTAGTGGAGAACCTTTATTACAAGAATCCTGGCAGTATGTATTTTTTTGCAGAATACCTACCTCTCTTTTCTTATTCCAGACTGTWCTCATTCTGCATACTAACCTCTGCAAGATTTTTAGTTTTGGATGATGTGGAATATAAATTGTGCCAAGTTCTCGTTCCAGACGGGGAATGCTTTCTCTAAGCATTGATTACAGGAAGACAAAGAAACAAATTCAGTCATCAGGAAACATACGAATCTGGTCTGTATTCCGCTTTTTCAAATCAAGGCTGAATGAAACATTTAAGAAGTAACTGCAGAACAGTAAGACTTCCCAGAAAGAATACTGGTGGAGTTAGACTTCTTCCAGGAACCACAAGCGAAAAGATTTAATCACCTCGCAGTAAGTGCAGCCTTCAGTTACCCTCTCTGCAAAGTCAACTAGTTTCACAGAAGCGAGTGAAGGCAGCTAAATCTTGCCAGTAAGTCTTAAATTTGCAAKACTAGCATTGCATGAAGTAAATGTTGCTGTGGACAGCCCCTGGGTAGGTGGTAAATTGCTTAACTTTTAACACTCTTGGACTCCTCTTGCAGAGCTTTACCCATCTGGGTGGGCAAAACCTGGTAACCTGGTCCTTTAACTAGAAAAATCATAGAGGGACTTTAGCCTCAGAAGGACTTCTTTCACAGTTTCTTTCTTTAAGTTTAAATTGGGATATGTTTGACTCCATCAAGATCAAATATAAGCAAGTTAGTTAAAATGAGGATTACATATCCACATATGTTAATCAGAATTTCATACTACATTTCATGAGAACAAGCATTTGCAAGACTGATCATCATAAAAAAATCTGCAATACAGATGATCCCATGATCAAAGTTCACACTGAGGCTTATCATAAGCATGGTTCAGCTGCTAAGGGTAACACACCAGCATAGTTCTGTCACACAGTCGTGCCCACGCAGCTCTCCTTGCAAACACTCTGCTTCCTTGGGGAAAGGAGCCTTCATGGCGTGGCCAGAACAATAKAAACAGGGTGCTGAAACCAGGCTGGTGAATTTTCTTAAATCAATAATCCTYCTCAACTCAAAAGCTAATATGCTTTGGATTTTTTCAGATTTTTTCAGCAGATACGTCAAGATTGTCTTAGTGTCATGAATAGTATAAAATTACAGACCAACTGAGCTGTCTGTATAAAAGACTAATACATTTTTCCTTGTCAAAACTAATGTCTAAATTTGTATTTCTTTTAAACTCTATGCCACCAAGAAAATCCATCTCTCAAGAGCTGTCTACATTCTTTATAACCCTCCATTTTTTCTCTGAAAGGAAACATATCTCTGGAGCACGAATTTTCAAAGCTTAGTACAATCTYCCTGAACTAGTAATTACACTCTACTTGTACTGCAGTCATTATTCTCAGATCGTTCTTATTCATTAACAGGCCATAATAGCTTTCTTTTCATACATGACTTTCTCCCACAGTTTGCCACACACTCCACAAATATTAAAATCTCAAAGCTCTTGTAACTTCAGAAGTTTGTGAACTGTCTACACTGATGAAAACATCTCTTCAGCAAGACTAATACAAGAGAACTATCCCACTGTAAAATATTTGAGCAACACAGAGTGCTTGTATTAGCAGACGAGCTGTCCTAACWCAGGCTCATTCTATACTTCAAAATATCAACGAATTCAGATGTATTTGATTCAGGTTTTTCTTCCTTACTTGAAGGTGAAATTGTCTTCTTGGCACAGACACTGCTGACAACAATCTCAAAGACACCAATTAGCCCAGCCAGAGAGCACAGCAGTTAACTCCAGAATCGAGTTAACTCGCTTAATATCATATAATATTAACACTCAATATCGAGAACACTATCTGGGGGCTATCAGAGCTTATTTTATAGCAGACAATTTGTGAGGTTTTGAGRAAAACAAAAAACCTATCAATAAAATCCGAAGTAACACAATTCAGTGAACCATGTTTCATAACATATATTCAAAGTAAGTTCTGAATCTTTGGATGTTAGTGCACAAACTTGCTTAATATTGCTTGCCATAAACTCAGTAAGATGGCGATTCCTGATAAACAGCTCTAACTGGAAAATGTCAGTCAGTAGATGACAGTGAGGCTTCCCAACAGATATAAACACATACAAAATCTAATACAAACATTAAATTTTCTTCACACACTCACATGTACACCCCCCCTACTATTCCAACTGAATTGTTTATTTTTAATCTGATTTAGTTGAACTGGTACAAACGCCTAGAGGACAAGAGCCAATGGTTGTATATTGGTATAGCTTGCATTATACACATTAACAGTGATCTGACACTGTTTTGTCCTTGGAAGGGTCTGCACCAGTTCCACTAAGTTGTTTCTTCACATTCGTTTTCAAATAAAGTTGATATAACTTCTGAACACAACCTGAAACTGAGAACAAGCAGAGGGGATGTGACACCAAAACCTGACTGTTTAAATAAATAATTTCTGATTCTTTGGAACGTTGTGGAGAATCCTGTCTTACAGGACTCAAAGTGCTTAGCGGAAAGGAGTCGGGAAAAGTAACAAGCTCAGCAAAAGTGCCACTTTGGTCTCAGAGAGCAAGCTGCATCCAACTACCCAGTAACATCTTCGAAAGTCAGTGGGAGGCAAGCAGCTAAATAGAAATCAAGTAGCTTTCACCTACGTGGGTGAAAGAGCCTACCCCATCCCTGTGCAAGTGATTCTTGCACCAGCAGCAAATCAGGAGGAGCTGGGAGGCACGACCCACTATTCCACTGAGGCGGGACAGAGCAGACCAGCCAATCCTCCCCAACAGACATCCTCAGCACCAGCAGAAACCAGAGCCCCGCAAGGGAAGCGCTCTGCTCAGCACTGCTTGCATCAGCAACACAGCACACAGCACACTGAATATCATCCATAACCTCTTTAGTAAAGGAGCTTTTTTTTTAAATTCTGAAATACCTTTTATGAAAAAACATACCGATCTACCTAATAAATGGTGACTAACAGTCATTTGAAGTTTAGCCTATCCCTTGGCCACTCAGACACATTTGTTGAAAGTGTGATTACACTTCAGTTAATTTCTGATCATGCAGAAAAAAACTAAGTTAGGAATGAGACTCAACATTCTAGTTATTTGTTCATTACACACAGTATAAAATGACTTCAAGAAAACTGTGATGATTCTTAAATACAATGATCCAGCAGATCAAAATTATCTATGGACTGACAATCTACAAAGCAAGGAAAACAGAGTCAATGAATATCAGAAACTTGGAGGAAACCAGAACAGTTAGAACAGTTAGCATTTTGCATTGTGCTAATTTTTTACTAAAATTCGTGCTCATGTTTGTCTAACATTGCACCAGTAAAGTCAGACTTCTGCCACTGATTTAAATGGGAACAGATTCAGAGCCTCCTTCACAATACAGTGACAAAACCAAATCCTATAGTCTGAAAAATATCCTTTTCAGTCAAACTATGACTGTAATGGGCTTTAAGAAGAGATCCTTGAAGAGTTGTGAAGTTGTCAGTTACTTTTAGTTTTCTGTCACAACCTCCAGCTAAATTCTCAACAAGAACTCCCTATGCTTTTCCAGTTCTTCTTCAACATATACTTCAGAATGGCCTGGGTATTTTGGTTCATAGAAATATTTAYTTGCCTAAACTCTTATGAACTACAGGCTACAGCAGCCCCTCCAAAATTTTCACCACTGTGAAGAGACTTTGCTAAGAACATGCTAACACAGGGCAGCCCATCATACTATTCCTCCAGCCCCATTTTACAACATTTCTCATCACATCTTGCCTTCACTGATAGTAATATACCTTTAAAAGAGCAAACATCAAATTGTGGTATTTTTCAGTTAAAGCTGATGACACAAACCTTCTGATGATATAAATCACTGTTTTAGCAATACTTTTGAACTGAAAGTGTCTTTACCTTGTTTCTATTTTAAAAAAGAGCCCCAAAAAATGAAATTAAATAAGACTGAAATGTTATTAATTATTGGATATAACTGGACATTTTAAAAGCATCAATACATAAATCCAACTAATTTCAGTATAATTTCTTGGAATTAAAATAATCTCAATTACATAACAATTAAGCAGATTTCCTCCCAGCCATAGAAATACAAAAAACACAAGGACTCCAATTCACACTGAACACTTTACCAAATAGTTTACCCCAGCACCTTGCAACTTAATGTCAATAACAACTTGTACACTCATTTTCTACCTGCAATCTACTACCCTTACACACAGAACAAAGAATCACCACAAAATACTACCTTCCCAATAGCAGATAAAAACAAAATTAGATGACCATAGAGGGTGCAGAGAACTAATTCTGAAAAAAGACTTTATATGCTTATCACAAATACCAGAACTTATATTTGTGTTCTGCAGGGCATAAAACAATCGCTGCAGGGATTAAGAGCGAATGCAGTTCTCTCACATGTGTACACCTCATGTGAAGAATTATGCAAAAATTATCAAAATGCCTGCAACTTTCAACATGTGGCTGCCTTCTATAGTTGCCAGGACACGGGGTTATCAGCAGCTTAGCTAGTGTCCAGYTTGGGATCCCAAGATAGCATTTTGKTTATTATATACATATGCTACTAGACATATCCCTCACGATTAAGACTGTAATAAGCCATTTAATCAATATTCACTCATTTTTCAGTATTTGCACTAATTCTATTTTTAAAAAAGCTGCCAGTGGTCCCTACATATGAGAACTCAGCCATTGTTTTCTTCACACTTTCAATCTGAATGCATATGCATATTTGACTATCACACTTCCACACAGACAAATAGGAACCATGTAAAAGCTGATACTGGTCATTATAAATAACAAACCCTTGCTCTTTAAAAAAAAAAAAAAAAAAAATACAGGTGTGTAACTGTTTCCCGCTATATCTTTGTTTTTAAGCATTTTGCAGTCCAAAATTCTACTGTCAGTGAAGTAAGCTTTTATGTATGTATTCTGGATTTATGCTAATTAAATTTTGAACTATCTGGCAAAAACAAATTTTTGACACAACTAAACCGAAAGTAATAAAACAGTAATAAAAATCCTGATCATAAGMAGTTTACAACTTGAAAGAAGGTAACAGACAGATAACAAACCAAGGCCAAGGCCACATATTGCCAAATATTCACATTTAACATCAATAAGCAGTTATGTGCAGCTTGATATCCCAATGAAGATTTAACATCCATATCACATTCCATCACATTTATGGCAGGCTAAACTGACATGTTCCAGGTGTAAGCCAACAAGTAACTGTCCATGGTTCAGAAAAGAAAAAAAAAACAAAAACAAAAACACCACTCTACTCTTTGAAACACTTAGTAGACCTCTGCTAGTCCCAAGATGAATAACTGTGCTGGTCTGGTAAAACAGACCTATTCCAGAGAGGCACATCACAATTTCCCTGAGAACACGTTATGATACAAATGTTTCCAATTTTGGAAGCTAACAGTTTTCTGCTGAGAGTTTATAAAGCTCTTTTTTTTCCTTTGGTCTTCTGAGGCAGAGCTCAGACGGTTGTCATCAGTGGTGCAGATTGCAGACCTGTAGCTAAAGGTGTCCACCACGTATCAATACTAGCTCCAGTCGTGGAGGTAGTCACTTATTCATCAGTGACATGGATGATGGGACAGAGCAAACCCTCAGCAAGTTTGCTGATGATACAAAACTGGGAGGAGTGGCTGATCCCCCAGAGGCTGTGYCGCCATTCAGAGGGACCTCAACAGGCTGCAGAGATGGGAAGAGAGGAACCTCACGAAGTCCAACACAGCAAAGTCCAAAGTCCTGCACCTAGGGAGGAATAACCCCAGACAGCAGGACAAGCTAGAGGATGACCTGCTGGGAAGCAGCTCTGCAGAGGACGACCTGGGAGTCCTGGTGGAACATGCCAGTATACAAAACCTAGAAGATGAACTGTAGCTCTTCTGCTATTACAAGCCAAATATCCTGTCTCTAAAGAAAGCAACTAAAGGCCAGAGATTTACAGTAGTAAGGTTACATCTGCAATATACAGCTGTTCTCACGTGAGCCAAACGAGCAACATGGGCATGACCCGGAAAACAAAAGCAACTACTTGCTATTGTGACAGTTTCAGGAAAATAAAACCTAGTGCATGAGTGTTAAAACAACAGCACAAGAACACACAAAACACTACTTCTGTCCAACTACTGTTCACAATTTCTATCACTAACAAAACAATAAACACATCTAAACCTAATTCTAAAATTAAATTCCAACATTAAACCAAATTTAATTCCAGTGCTATCGAAGCATTATCACCTAATACATTATTGTTGTAGCAGATGGAAAAAAATTAACTGTGTAATAGAATTTAGGGTTCTTTAAGGTCTTTTCATAAATGTGTTACTTAGTTTAAAATCCACACAGAAGTGAAAAAAAACTGAAAACCAGCAGGCTCCACCTTTTTCACCTTCACAATTTACAAAATCGGGAGCAATTCTTTTTGGCTAAGGGATACCAGAAGTTTCTATACTGACACTGTTCACTGTTCCATAGCAAATTTGTACCTAAGATTATACTGATTTTTGATTCAACAGYGAAGGAAGGAAAAATTTAAAATCTTATACAAAAGTTAAAAAAAARRAAAAAAAAAGTGTTTGTTTATTGGGAGAGAAATTTGTTCTCTTCAGCATGAAACAAAGCATTGCATTTTTACAACAGACCAAAAGGGCTGAGTTAGTAAAACAGAGAGAGGGAGTTGACAGTATCCTTCTTTTATTTCATTAAGACTTTAGCTATTAATTAGCACACTTATCTTRCACTGGAAAACCTATGTTCAGGTCCCTCCTTCAGGTCAGAATTTGAATGGCATACCATAAATAAAGTCTGGGTTCCTAACAAAAGGAAAGAAAACACTAAACAGATGGTCATGAACAGAAAATTTGTGTACTTTTTTTTCCAACAGAAATGTAGATATTCTGTAATCATTTCTCTGAAGACTGTATTAAAAAAAAAAAGAGTCAAGATTGTATAGGACCATCTCAATTTTAACACGGYCTTTGGTGCAATACAGTGATTGTATGTTTAAAGACATTTTCTTTCCCCAAAAACCTTGCTTTGTAATCTGGAAAATGAACGGCAGTCACTCCKGAACCTACGCGCATCTGGTGGATAGAATCTGAACAACGGGAGGGAGCGCGTGCCTACTGGCAAGAGGCAACAAGGAAGCTGTAAAGCACTCAGTTCCTAACATTTCCAGACACACAAATAAAATGTTGCAATAATAAATTATAAAAACAAGTAAATAAGTACAATTATAAACAATAAAATATACCAGATCTGATGCATTTTTGACATACTTTAGCTTCTTTTCCCTTTCCTCTTGCTAATTCTGCCAAAAATGAGAACACTAACTTTTAATGTGTGATGCCAAGATTTCTGAGCTTGCTTTGATTCTCTATGCTATTAAAGACGTGGAAGAAACATCCCGAAAAAGCATTCTGCATTTCATAAGTCAGTCTAAAGTGTTTCTAATTAAGGAGGACACTTTCTTGGTTTTAGCAAAATAAAGCAAATAATATTCACTATCTCAAGAATGGCCAGATTATTTCATCTTAGTATATTTTGTCTAGCTAGAGAAAAGGCAGTTCGTGTAATTTCCAACTCCTGCCAGAAACAGGCAAACTCAAGTAAAGACTAAATAATTTCCATGTATTTGTTTCAAAATGCAAGGTATAAAAAAATATTATTGCAAAATGGACAACACTGAGGGCAAAGTTCCAAGCATAGTGTTTCAGAAACTGCAACCATTTAGGGGAATGTGTATTGACAAGTTCCATATGTTCGAGTATGCGCTATCAGGCTTAACAATAYGGTATTCAGTCAGCTGCAATTTTCAGCAATGGTTGATACCTGATGACAAATTCCATTCTAGTAAGAAGATTCCTTCCCCTCCCTGTGCCAAGCAGTGTTTAAAGAGATAGAGTTTCAGTAAACATAAYTTACTTGAAGGTAATACCACCAATCATGGCAAATATTTTATCACAAATTAGCTAAAAGGGACTCAAAAAGAAAAGCCATATTGTCTGGATGACATTGGTTGAGAACCATCAGCAGCCTGGTTTCTGAGCTAGTGCAGCTTAGGTAGAAACATCTGGTATGCTGAAGGATGCCACAGCATGTTTACAAACCGGAGGCAGTTGAACCTCTCGCAAATATTTTTTTTTTAATTAATTTGAAAAATGTTTAGACACTTTTGTTCCTGAAAGCATTACCATCACTCCACTGACTATGCTAATGGTTCTACTGCTATTAAAATACATGTAGGCGCCAAGCAGACAACTGCCCCATTTTCCAGCCTATTTAACAAGTTGAAAACATAACTCTACTTGTTCTTTATTTCCTTGTTACAATAAACTTGCGTAAAGAAGGGTGAAACTTTCTGGAAGAAAGAATACATTTTGAAAAGAATCAGTTATCCCATTTAACACTCCTATTTTCAAGAAAATTCTAAAAATKATTAATTATTTCTTACATTTACAGAAGGCTACTCTATGAAAATAATAAAATACATTCTGTATATTATTTGTAGAATTCACTTATTACAAGTAATACAAACCTACAAATCGCTAAAGGTTTTTGAAAAGCAAAGGGCAAAAGATCAGGAGAGTTCACTTATTTTCGTATCAGAAATGATCATGAAGCATTCTCTTCCCTCCTCTCTCAGTAAGAGAAAAACTCTTGGGAGCAGAAATCAAGTTCAAAATGAAAGACTACGCCGGGTTGGTTAATAGGGAGAAAAAAAGAAAATCTAACAAACATTGACAAATCTTGATTTAAAAAGCACTGAAGAACAATACAAAATACTGTGAAATTTATTTATAGAATGCAAAAAATATCTTCATTAACATGGTTACTTTGCTCTCAACCTAGTTAAGGAAGATTTCAGCAAGTACTGTCTCACAGAGCAAGTACTAGGTCAKAAGATCAAAGACAACTGCTTCATTTGCTGGTCCTGAAAGCCACATGAAGCAAGTTGTTTTTGGCAGAAACCTCAAATACAACATTTTTATTATGAGGAAGATTTTTATTGTCCTCATTCTCAAGAAAGGGGTGACATAGCCATCCTAAACTGGAAAAAAACAAGACATTGGTTCAATTGGCATCTAAAGGCGATGGAATCTTAGTGCTACCTGTGGTGACTGACAGCTTGCCCAGATAAAGGAACAGCAACTAGCATGACACACTCAAGCAAAGAGTTTCTTAAGGACATTTTGCCCAAGAACAATTTCATTCAGTGGTCCAGCTACAAGTTAATGTAAAAAAAAATGACCAATTAGTTTGCTGAATATTYTGAAAGCGACAAGAAAAGGAGGAGCAGTACCACCTCTCCACTGAATTCCATTTCAGCTGTCATGCTGCTCATGGTGACACATTTTTCCAGAACATTTTTTCAGATTGCTTTGCTCATCAATAGAGCTCAGGGTTCAAAAAAAGTTACAGCACCAGCGTGATTGAGGCACTAAGACTGGGTACCAAGAGATGTGAGTTTCCATCTCTGCCTCTGACTCTGTTTCATCAAAAGCAGCCCCCTATCTGCCTTCAGAACAGAGACTACCTTTCCCCATGTTATCTGTAATACTTAATGCTGTACAGATACATTAATATTCTGAACACTGTTGTAGCACATACTGCAAAAAAATGGCAAAGACATGAAAACAAAAACATAAAAGTGGTGATGTGTTAAACTGCAATTACTACAAAGTAGCAATTTACTACTTTGCACTTGCATTTGCAAATTAAAATTTAAAAGACAAGTTGCATTACAAGAGCACGCACTATCAGAATTTTTTTTTTATTTTGTATTAAGAAATACAATGCTGTAAAATATTTATCATCCTTACTGCAAATATGTTATTCCCACCAATTCTACCAGGAATACGATGAACTTTTAAATAGAAAATAGACTGTGACATAATGCTGCTGTTCTACTMCTCTGTAAAAATGCCATTACTGTTTTTCAAGCAGATGAAATTCCTTAAACAACAAAAAAAAAAGACAAAAATCCTAAACAAAATTGATCTTTAATACTATCTCTGTGCTAATTTCATTCATATAGCATATTCCATGAAATTCATACTTTGATTCAGCCACAAAGCTTTCAGGATCTTAAATGTTTTCAGTGTTGGTTTAAAAGTGCTCACACAGTAGGGTGGAAGAACCTAATTCAACCTCAGCAGATGCTGCCAGAAAGCCTGCCAGAGGCTCACTGCCCCTGCTCTGCCAGAAATTTACAGAGCAAACAGTAGTGCAGGTGACAAAGGCTGGTGATGCTAGAAATAAATTATTGTTTATATCTTCAGTACTAGTAACCACTTTCAAGTCTCATTCTACCACACGCATACACTGTTTTGTATTTAAAAATAAGCAGCTTACAGACATCTTCAACAGTGTTAAAAAATAAATCAATAAATGGTTCTCAATTCAATCTATAATCTGAGTGTAATACCTTTTTTCTTAGGATCAGCTATCCAAAACAACCAATTGCTGCATATTTATTAATTACCCATACAAGAGATGATAGCCAGCACAAAATTCACTCTCCTAATTGACATGAAGAACAGCAAGAAATGATTTATAGGGCTTGTCTATACAAGACATTTATTGCAAAAAGGATTAGGGCATGGATTTTAAAGCACAATAACTCTTCTGTACTAGAAATACTGCTGTTGGGTCTAGCTTAATTATTAGAAGYGGATTAAACCGAGCCACATGAAAGGAACTGTCGGCAAAGAACAACAGTCTTCACAAGCAAGAAGTGTGGCTTCCGTTACACAAAGATGACACATGTAGCTCCAGCATACACACAASGAGCACAGTTTGATCTAAGATAACCTTCCTCCTACCCCCCACCCCCGTTCTTTTTTTTATGTAGTCCTCTTTCATAGTTTCTCAAAATATAAATCAAGTACGGATTTTTTTACAATGCAATGCTTTACCTAGACTGTTTTCAAACCTTTCATTTTCTTGTGGAAGTACATTATCTTCCATTGCCAGACAGGCTTTTCACTAAATTATCCTGAGAAAGTAAGAAACAATGTGGCTTTTCTCATTCATTCCCATATTCTTAAATACTCCTACATTCTGAAACAAGTAGACTTCCATATTGGAGAGGAATGTAAGTTAAGTGTTACTATAAAATCAGCACAGGATAAGTACAGAATGAAAATATTCCCTAATATTTGAACATTGGCTGCACATCACAATCATGGAAGGAAGAACTGTACCTTCAGTAATTCTTTGTCTTTACTGAAATTTTACCAGCTTAAACTGCGATTTTTTTAAAATAGATAACTTGAATCTTCAACATATAAGAAATGAGAACAGCCCCAGAAAGAATACAGTAGGGAAAGAGGAGGCACATAAGAATAATGACTAGCATGAAGCATCTCATTGTAAAGTATCTGATTTGCAAAAACTGAGTACCCACAATCCAGCTACAGCATCGTTAGAAAGACAGTATGTATACCACATGCTTCACAGATGCTCACTTCATATAAAGCACAATTGTGCAATACAGAAAAGAACAGTAAAACTTTACAGAGGCAACTTAGAGATGGTATAGTTGCACATTACCTACTCCGGCACAGAATGGCTGCTCATATCCAGCACAGACCTCCCACAGCCTCTCCCCTCGCAGCAGGCRAGGGGCCCATTAGTGACAAGCCTGCAAGATGACCAGCTGATGACATGAGGGTGCGTTTTGTCCCTATGGAAATGAAAGACCCAGTTTGGATAAGGGATAAACAGTGAATTCCACTAGAAAGTGACTTTGTCCTCTTTTAGTACCTCGAAAGGAATGTCTATGTATCTTTATTTGGTTAATTTTTTAAAAACTTACTAATCCATTACACTAAGACCTAAAAACTAAAGTTTATATCAAAGTGGTAATAGTTATAAATGCAAAATTATTGTAATCACTTGTTTTCCATGATTAATCATTTTCTTAACACAGTAGTTAACCAAATGAGTTTCATAAACAAACCTGATAACAAGTGTAGAATGATTTAAACTGGCAGTTGTTGAAATAACTGCCAGCATAGTTCACACACAAAAAAAAGTGTAATTGAAAATAATGCATAGCGCAAACATCACTGAAGGCGAACCTATCACCTTATTGACATTGGCGCAACAGAAAAAAAGAAAAAAATGGTCAGGTTCAAGTTTGCTTAAAGAAATCAACAAACCAATAGTAATYCTGGGAAATCTAAATAGTCATACATCATAATATGCTTAAATATTGGTAAGTTTAAGAGATATGTTTTAAACAGAATGTAATTTGCATATACATTAACATTCTTCTACGTTACTTGGCTCTACAGTGACTGCTCTATAGAAGTAAGATTCTTGATGTCAGAAAGAATCAAGTTTATAAATAATGACAATGTTCCTTCTCAAAATATATTTAGACAAGTAAGAATAAAATGAAATCCCTATCAGCTTCAGGAAATAAACCCCACTCTTATCAGAAACTTGTATTACRCTGCTTGGATTCAGTAAGTGCACTTGAATGTTGCTAATTCACAGAATGAGTTTGAGTTTGGACCTAGGATGAGATTAAAGCCTATCAAGGTGCAAAAGTTTGTAATTTAATATATCTGTCAGAGGATCAAGAACTCACACACAAATACTACTAATACATTTAAGAAAGTAGCAGCAAAAATTATTGATAGGTATGAATAAGAGACCACCAATTTCAACTAGTTTTGTATCTTATGTATCTCATTTCAAAAATACTACGTTAATATTATACACATATTTCTTTCCTCAAAATGAATTAGACAGCAGAAAAAAAAGGTTAAGACTGCATTCACCCCTCTTATAAAAAATTCAATTGTAAAGAACTTTGAAAAGGAATAATTCTGAGTGATTATAGTTTAAATGGGTGGTATCTTAATGCTTAAAACGATCTTTAAAAAGTGACAAATCAGTTGTATTCCACTCTTACAGAGCATATAGCTCAGATTAGAATATCTGAAGTAAACTGCATTATTTTTAGAAGCAGTATTATTGCCTCATTGGAATCTASCCACTAGTTACTTGATAGTATTTTCCTGTCAGTATAGTATATGGCTGCATTTCCTTCACTCCCCATTCAAAAGCAAGACAAAATTTCAAGTGCAAAAGGCACGAAGGACATCCGGATTTATCTGTTACATAGATTTATATTCCAGAAGAAAAATAAAAATATCATCTAAGGCAAAAATATTTCACAAACTTAATGAATCTGAAATCTCTATTCAAAACTTAGCAAGTTGGAAACTTCATGTGATATCATTATTAATGACAAAGAACATGTTGAAATGTTTTTTTCTAGTTAATCAACAATAAAATTATCTGGMTATATTACCTAAATAAAAGAAACATCACCGAAATAAAAATCAGTGGCTTGTTCAGACACCAAATATCTAAAAATAATCTTACTGGGGACGGGGGGGGACGGGGGAGAGAGTGCCAGAAGAAAGAAAGAAAAAAAAAAAAGCTGCACATCAGGTCATACCTGGAATTAGAAACACTATGCAGGATTCTAGTCAGCAGAGAAGAGCAATAGGGGATACAGAGAAGCACCACTGTGAAAACTCCAAGAGCATTATGCCAGGCATAACTGCTAAACTCAGGATTAAAACCAACTTCAACCTGCCATCACCCGTTCAACAATACTGAACGAAGTCTGACTGATGCTGTTTCCACGAAAGCTAAGTCGTGGCACAAGAGAGCACTAGTTCAGTTATTATTCAGGACTACTTATAACTTCCTTTTAGCAGCTTTTTATTATTATTATTATTATATTTTAGCTCTCTTGATGCACAAGTATACAACAACAACAGGACAAATTCAGAAACAGCACAAGTTATAAGCTTCAGAGTAGCATAAATCTAATTAAGCACTAAGACTAAAGGAATGTAAATGACAACCAGATACGCATCTACTTCCTCACAGGTAAATTGCAGTGAATTAGATTTCTTCTGGATTCTCTAAATCCAGCCCAGTGTTCCTATGCCGTGGATCTCAAAATCAAAGTCAAACTAGAGTCTTGGGCAGTAGTCAACCAAAACAGATGCATTTAAAACTAAAGAAAATTGAGAACATTAAAACACATACACACACAAATATATATATATATACACACACACTTACATATATGTATTTATGTATTTGTGTGTATATATTTTAGTGTGTAATAAACATATAGTTTATAAATATAACTATATACTGTATAATAAATACATATTTATATTTTTATATACATATATATATATATATATACACACACACAACACACACAAAAAAAGGAAACAGTCTAAAAATTTTCCCCTTCTACAGATGTGCAAGTTAGTTTAGAAGAGAAATTCCCCAGGCCAAAATCATAGTTAAAATAGTTTCTTTGGTACTTTCAGCACTGTTCATTTTGTCAGTTAGAGTCAATAACTGTAGTAATTAACTAAATCATCCCACTATAATGGGATCAGTAAAGGTTAGTTCTTATCCAGAAGGTAAACATGAAAAAACAGCAAAATCAACATCCTTTATAAAGCAAAAAGCCATTTATATAGAAGAGCTTATCAGAATATGAAATCTTAGTTTTTCAAACTTCTCAGACACTGAGCTACAGTTGTCTTTACCATTTGAATGTGCACAAAAATTCTGCGATTTGTTCTCCAAATATACAGTGTCTGCTTACTATTTCAATTACTTTAAGAAGTTGATTAGCAGCAGCAACAAATCAATTTTTTTATTCAAAATACAAAGCCTTGACCTTTCAAAAAAAAAGCTTATCTACTAGAAGAACAACTAAACACTAAAAAAAGTTTCATCCATCTTAAAAGGCAATTTTATGCACAGAAGCTATATATGAAAGCAGTTTAAAATCCACAATACCATTTTTTTCTAGTTAGCATCTGTTCAGGCTGATGGTTGAGGTCCATACATTCCCTGTATCAGTTATCCCATCTTAGATATTTGCTAGAAATCTTAAAAGCAGAAATACTACCCAAATGATTGACAATATGACACTCTACAGTTGCAGCTGATACCTTTTACAATGTCAACACCCCATATGCATCTTTTCGTAACAGTGAAAGCAAAATGAAATGCTCATTAGTAATGATATAATCTACCTTTTAGTTTTTATACATTGAAAATGAATCTTCGTAATCCTTCTACGCAGGCCCATTTCTGTGTTTTTAGGAGGGAACAGTTCTAACTGGTATTACTTGGGAGTGTTTAAGTTCTCAGATCTTCGAGTCTGACAGGAGCTCCATTACAATTGTTTTTTGTCTATTAATGATGCATTTGCATCATTAGGAAAAGAAAGATACCTTTATTTGGATTGCTAGGTACACTTTAAAAATAGCAAGAATGATTCTCTCTTGTATACCAAACAATTTAAATGCAACATATAGCTTTTGCACCTCCGGAGAAAGCTCTTTTAAGGACTTCGGAAAACATTTTTCTACATGTCTTAGATTCAGTAAGCTGCAAAGGTCAATAAAGCCAGTGTCTACTCTGCTATACATTGCAAAAAAAAAAAAGCATCTGGATCCAGCAGAGATTTACATTTCAGACTTACGTTTCTCGTCATCAGCATGTACTAGAGATGCTGCTCTCGACAAAACATCCAATGGAGTCTCCATTCCTCACTGGATCCTAGAAAATTCAGAGTCAAAGTCTTGAATTGTACAAAGTTACAATAGTACAGTTATTTGGTCATTAAATTACAAATCCTAAATATGCTGCCATCTTACCTACAACCACTACAAAATCATCTTTCTTTATACAGGCTATCTTCTTTTGCACTGAAGTATTTCAGTATTAGAGAAAACTTTGTTTTCTTTGGTAATCTCTCCCTCTATTCTTTTCAAAGAGTAAACTCACTGAATCATTACCACAGCACACTACATTGTATGCTACTTGTTCCAGTAYGCACACATCAGGTTTTATAGAACAAAGTAATAAACAACAACAGAATAACAGGGAAAAGAATAAAAAATCCAGACTTCTGCTGTTCTCTTCATGTCATATCAATGACTTGTTTTTAATAAATTCTCTGTTATCAAAAACAAAGAAACATCAGTATTAGCTTTCCTACTTAGTCTTCATTCAAAATAAAAGACCAGTTCTCAAGCACCTCACTGAAGCTGATGACCACCACTGCTCCTGTACTTTGCAACAACTTATCTGCTATACTTTAAGTTTTTTTCCCTCTGACATGCCTTCCTTCCATCCCAATCAACAGCTATTTCAGACAGAGGTGTCTACTGTTTAGCTCAGCTGGGAAAGTGTTAGACTGAAGATCCCTGGTTCAAGCCCGGGCTTCAGCAAAGGTGTGTGGGGGGGTCTGTCCTTGCTGGGGGTTGGACTAGATGATCTCCAGAGGTCCCTTCCAACCTTATCGATCTATGATTCTACAATATTTAAGTATGCAACTCACCTGAAGTGGAAAAGATAGATGGCTTGATTACCTACATCAGTAAAGGTTGCTTTAGTTCCATAATATTCAATAAACTTATACTCAGTACTCTCCTATGCCCTAAGTGGAATCATCCAAAGCTTAGAAACTATGAAGACACATTCTTGCTCATGAATGTACAGATGAACACTGTGAGTGCATCTATATAACAACACAGAGAAAACCTCAACTTCTATAATTACACCTTAGTAGCTGCTTTTCCTTCTTTTTTCCCCCCTGTATCATGTAATTCCCATAGAAGAAAAATTAACCCCCCTCACACAACAATGTACATCGTTACATTGGAAAAATACTAAGCAACAGTCATTCTCCACTCCCCACCCCCCCCMAAAAAACAGCCTATAACCTGTCAATGTTTCACGTAAGTGGCTTCAAAAAATAACAAGTTCCAACAGAAAAAGATAGGAAAGTTAAAGTAAGGAAGAGGAGAATAACACATTATCAAGRCATTCTGTTAAAAGGCCAACTTCTTTTGTCTGCTTTTATGTAAGTAGGCAATAGTATAAGCAGAACTGCTAAGTAAACWAATGGAGAAAGAAAGAGAGAAAAATCCAAGACTGTTAACAATTTGCCTCTCCCCCAAATCAGTATGCTATTCTGTCATGAGAAACGTAAGGGTTTTTTTTCCTAAATTTGCTTTCCAGCATGACTTAAAAAAAAAAAAAATAGTGGTAACTACAGAAATCTCAAACACATGTATATAGACTTAACAACATGCACATGTTTGGGAAACAATTTCCTGGACTTTGCACTATAAATAATAAACCTTACTATCCTCCCTCCCTTTTCTAARTAAAGTCAAAGACTTTAACCAAAGAATTTAAAACAGAAGGAAGTTTTTTWAAAAAAATACATTTGGAAAGCTTCCAAATATATTTTTGATAAGGAATTAAATCTAATCTTGTTTCCATAGGACTACACAAGAAGAGATATACTTAAAATACCTAACTATAGTAGTTTCAGGATAAAGAAATGCATTTTCCCTCCCTGTCAAGATCAGCTTTTGCTAAAGAACAGTATTTCTTTAAAGCTAATAAAAAAAAGTTTACTCCATCTTTAAATAAAAAAGTTGACAGGGTAGAGGTTTTAGAAAATGAGATCTTAAATTCTTACTTTAGTAAGTCTTCAATAAATGTGCCTTTATATCATACTCAGCCACTCTCTCTTCCGAGCCAAAGCAAATGGTGTTCACTTGAGAAGCCTTCATCCTTCCACTTTGATCCCTTAGGCCTTAATGTTTGATTCTTTCCTGTTTTTTTYTATTTATTTATTTTTCTGAAGTTTAAAATAGCACCACTTATTTCTCTCCAGACTGTTCATTATTAACTCTCTTCCASAAGTTCCTCTAACAGAGTCAAAATCCACATGGAAAAAAGATTAGGATATGTCTGATCAGATAATGCAACTACACCAAACTGATGCTTTTAAGCATCAGATTTAGCACTAATCAGCTTCATGTTGTATTTCAAAGAAAGAGACACACAGATTTTTGATCAGCTCTTCATAAAAGCTCTCTTCCTCCAGAATAATACAAAGGATATTATGATCTGTCTTTTATTGAACACAAACTGCTGTGTTAAGTTTTTCAGTAGTTTACAAATAATGGGAGCAGCAGATGCTCAATTTCTTTCCGGAACATGCTCCTAGTAAGAGAATTAGCCGATGACAGAAGTCTACATTGAGAGAAGGAAACAGGAATCAAGTCTTAACTCTATTCAGGAAATCAGACACTTTTAAAAACAACTTCAGTAAAAMTGGCCTATATATAATTTTGTGGTTATATTCTTAGCCGCATATTCTYAAATTCTTAACGTTTACACTATGCAAGAGCTACAGAAGTGTTTCTCTAAGAGTTAATGTCTTATGAAGAATGCTGTGGTCAGTCAAGAGCGTCTTTGAAGGGAATGCTGCTAATGCAGAGATCTGAGGATTCCAGGGTGCAATTTCACATGTGCTGGGATTCTTTTTCAAACATGCTGCAGGCATTTGCAGTTATGAAAATTACCTTCAAGAAGCTACAAATTTTCAGGATGTTTTGCAAATGATATGAAATATCCTTCCATTCCCAAATTATACTACCAAGTCAGGGATAACAGTAGAAAAGAAATAAAAAACACCCATGAAAATGAGAGAAGGAATCTCTGCTTAGATGCTTCAAAGCTTAAAAGCCCAATTACCTGTCTGCAAGGACAGCAACTACTACAGCTGCTCCACAATACCCTCCAAAGGCCTGACAGCCTGATCATTCTCAAAAGGAATCTTGTCTCAGAAATGAAAGAATAGTTCAATTTCCAGGGCTTTATTTGGTTATTAGTCTACCAAACAGGTTTCTGATAAAAGCCAGTTAAGACTGTGTGGGACACAGAAACCTGTCTGTACTGAAGGTAATGATCTACCCCAAAATTGGACTTTCATCAGGAAAGAAAGCATCCTGTTAAAAACACACTACTTTAGCCTATATGCAAGATTACTCTACCTCCAGACCTCAAAAGGGAAAACAAATGGGTAGCAAAATATTAAGTACACACACTTAACTTCCTCTGGATAAATCTGACTTAAACACTATGGTAACAGTCCCTTACTTATTACACTTCACTGTCAGATGTAAAGAAACATAAGCCAAARGCACCTTTATAACATTTAAGAAGTATTTAATATTTTTATCTACCATAATTTCTAACATTAGTTCAATATCTTCCCTGGTCAGTTTATCAGAGCTACTGTTTCCAYTCAGCATTCCCCTATTCTGTCATGTCATCTGCAGAGTAGCAGGGAAAATTTCTGAAAGATAACAACAGTATTAAGATACAGAATGTAAAATCACATTTAAGATATATAGCATYTGAACGACAAAAATAGTTACTAAACATAGCAATGACACTGATCCACTAGCAAGTTCTTTACACAAAATCTGCATTTGAAGGACTTAACACCCATTAGTATAATGAAACAGCACTCTTTCTTTCTCCTTTGTAGGCTTTTACAAATGCCATGCACATATTGAGTYTTCTCTGTTTAGCAGCACCTAACATTAACATTTTTGAAGATGACAGTATTAGAGAAATTAAAGCTTTTGAAAATTAACAATAAAGTTGTTGCATGGATTTTTACAGAAGTACCTTTCAAGGATCAAGGAAAGCATGCAGGGAACAATCCTAAATAAGCATCCTAAAGTTGCTTATTTGAAACTTAAGTAAACAGGCAGTAGAGGCACTGGAACCAGAGACTATCTACGGACTGGACAATGAGACATTCATTCAAACCCACAGAAGTTATTATTCACAGTGGGGGTATGCCAGAAAAGACTTGAAATAAAGACAGGAACATTATAGTTGAATGAACAAAAAGGAAATCGTGAAGGAACAGAAAGCAAAGAAAAATATGAGAGATTATGTTTGTGGCAGCATTCTGGGTGGAGCTATGAGAACTTTTGTCTAGACGGGATCTTAACCAACGACCAAAAGTAACCAAGTTACGAGATGACAGGCATAATAAGAACAAAACACTCATACAAAACAGACGCTATGCAGAAAAGAGTATCAAGGATTCAGACACAGTCTGGACATGAGGACTTAAGAAGACATCAGTCACAGGGATAGCTGGACTACAGGTTACAGGATAGCAGCACTGTCAACTGCCATTGCAAACAAGTTAGTTAGAAAGGTCTGAGAAGAGACACTAATAAGAGGTCTCTTTTAAACCTGCTGAATATGAACTAGATGTTCGTTCACACAACGCCAGAGAGAAAGGCTGAAATTTTAGATAATGTAGAGAGAAGTCTAGTACTTTAGTTCATATCTGTGGAAAAATTAGAGAAAGAGGTTGGAAGGAGGAGAGAAGCAGATCAGTAACAAAGCTCTTTACAACAACAACAGACAGTGAGGCAAGAACAGTAAGAAAACTCAAGGCACAATCAGGGGAGGAGGCAAGTGAAGTAAGGTAGATAAAGTACACGGAAAACAAAATTAAAGAGCATGGTCAAATAAGTCAAAAGCAGCAGACATCTGGGAAGGTAAGTAAAGTACTTTCTAGCCACAATCAGAAGTCACAGGAAAAAGAGAGGCATCTCAGTTGATTTCAATGACAGAAAACTAAACTGAAGAGGAAATCCAGACATAAATAATCAGAACAGTCAGTGAGTCTACAGAAAAAAGCAAGATAAAGCAACAGTTTGATGCAAACTAAGTCAACATCTTTTATTTTTTAAGATGGGATACAGTAAAGCATATTTGTGAAGGAGAAAGATGCTCACATTGTGTTCAAAATACCTCACCAAAAGCCATGACACATTTAAATTTCTTCAACTGCACCTACTTCAGAGCTTCTATTCACGAACATATAAAYCCCAAGTTGAGGTGCCCACACCAATTGCTAATTGTAAATTCTCAGTTTAGATTGTGATTACCATCTATCATCTTTCTGCACTTATGACAGTAAAATTGTCACRGTGAGCTAAGATAATARGCCAAAGGAATCATCACAATACCATTTTTACAGGTATTTATTCAGCATCTTGGCTTTTTGCCTCGTTTCTTTTATATCCAGAAAGTGAACAGGCAAATATTAAAACAGAAATAATGATCTTATAAAACTACAAGGTACAACAACTTTAAACTTTTGTGTATCAAGAGAACATAAAATTATAAATATATAACAAATCTCCTTTAAGAAGGTAACATCCCCTTTCCCCCAAAAGTGAAGTTTAACAACTTTACTTGAATTCAAAGTAACAAACATAAGAAACTAAAGGTTAAATATATGTGTAGATATGATGGACTGAACCATCTTGCAGATACAAAGACATGGTCAGATTAGATTTTTTTTTAAYGTTTGTGCATCAAGTGTGAGATCTGTGTATCAAGAAAACATAAAATTATAAATACATAACAAAAGTTTAAAGTTGTTGTACCTTGTAGTTTTATAAGATCATTATTTCTGTTTTAATATTTGCCTGTTCACTTTCTGGATATAAAAGAAACGAGGCAAAAAGCCAAGATGCTGAATAAATACCTGTAAAAATGGTATTGTGATGATTCCTTTGGCCTATTATCTTAGCTCACTGTGASAATTTGCAATCACGCAACATCTAACAATAATAAAGAGAAGTGAACAGAAACTACTTTTTACAGTAGGAAACTTTCAGATATAGCTGAAAACAAATATACCAACCTTCTCAGTGTCTCCAAATTGTGTTAGTCATCAAAATTACGCATATTTAAACAAAAAGTTYCTAATGCCTTACAAGGCATTCAGTAACCTGCCACAAAGGTCGGTATCTACTATTTTCTATTATCTTTCAGTTAGTAGCCACAATTTTAAATAGGCTAGACTGTCAGTTATACCACTTTCAGCACCACTTCTGGATGCTCCCTGCTTATAGAACTGGACTAGTTTCCACTGCAAGGTGGGTGTAAAGGCTACGAGACAGCTTTCCTGTCATCGAGCATGCCTGAGCAGAGGTAAAGACCGTTAGCAACAGACAACACTATACCCAAACACCCTGTCCCCATTCCCTGCCGCACACACTGGAGGCACAAGCAATTCAGCAACAACTATCTCAGTATAGCTTCAAAAAAATCCCAGGCAAATCAACAACCAACAACAGAGGTGCGCATTATAGCCACACTCAAGTTCTATCTATCAAGAATCTAACAGACCAAACCAGTGTTTTATTTATCACTTAAAATAATTCTCATAAACAGAACCTGATCACAACACGATTGTAACTGGTGTATCAACCAGAAAAAAAATAGATGCAAGGGACTGACACAGATCAAACTAGATTAGAAATATCCTCAAAAGTAGGTAGAGAGCTAATACAAATAAAGACCAACAAA